>NC_042960.1:32097467-32357467 GCF_901001165.1 Salmo trutta | reverse complement strand
CTTGTGCGGTGAAGGAGGAGGCTAGAACTCATCTAACCATGAGATGACCCCCCACAGAGACCAGGCAGACTACTGAAAAAGAAAGACATATATGCCAGTTTACTGTGTAAAAAAATAAATGTATTGTTCATTTCACTTTTGTTTATAATCTATTTAACTTGCTTTGGCAATGTAAACATATGTTTCCCATGACAATAAAGCCCTGAAATTGAAACTGAACTGAAAGAGAGAAAGAGAGAACAATACAGAGAGAAAGAGAGAGGAAATAAGATATTTTGGTAACACTTCGTTGGAATCGATAGAATGATTGACAAAAGTGTTGAGTTTCTCTTTCTGTGTTGATGACCCCCGTATCAAATCGATGAGTGATTTATTGGCACTTGACCCAACACCAGGGTTTTTGGTGTGTGCAGTTAATAAGGAAAGAAAGAAAGAATTACTATTGTTGCATATGTACAGTATGTGTAGATAGTACATTTTATGTTCATGTTTTCAATATATCTCAAAATACTTCTGCATATTGGTGATTGATTTGGACACTTTAAAACTGTGTTCGGACATTGGGCTGTTTATTTATCAATATGTCTTGTCAACAGGAAGTAATGACAGCGTCATTTTCAACTTAAGTTTTAGGAATAGAAATTGAACATTCAACATCCAACTGTAGGCTACTTAATCAGGTAGGAACTGCTGAATGAGTGCAAAAACATGCTGTTGTGACCGGTGCAGATTGCCTCTGAATTTTGATCGGCTTACATATGACCAAAGGATCAGGGTTGTTGTTGATCTTTATTCTGATAAAGAAACAAAAAACATCCATAAATGGATGGTTGTGGTGCCCTTATGCACCAACTCCTCTCTTCCACCAGAGTACAGTAGAGAGGGCGCAAATAAGAATAACAATTGTCTCGTTTGGCAACGATACAATATACACAATATACTGCAATGTACAGTATAAAATATAGCTAATGTACAGTATAGCCTAGCCTGGGCTAGCCAAATTTCATAAATAACAGCCAGGTGTTTTGTACAGTTGACACATGATGTGCACTTGCAAATTAACAGTAAAACATCATCAAAATATCACAACAAACAAAAACACGCGACATACCTGATAAAGAAACAAACAACGACCATAAATGAAGTGTCCTTATGTACCAACTCCTCTGTAAAGTACAAATTAACAAAAGGGGACATGAATAGCCCTGCTAGCCCAATGACGACACGTACAGAGAAAAGTACAGCAACTAAATAGCATGTACAGCATTCGCAAATCAACAGATAAAAAGTTAATGAATGCATGAAATACATACATATCACAATATATTGGTGGGAGACCATTATAGTACACTGTCAGTGAACACATAAACTAATTATAAGTGTTTTAACACAGAGGACCTCTTCCACATGGGTACAGTAGACAGGGAAGAGGTAAGGTGGGCAGGGGATGTTCAAGAGGGGGAATACAGAAGGAGAAGGAAGTGTGAGACATTAAAAAGGGCACTTACAACAACACATGGAATGTACACTCATATCAGGCATGTGAACTATTCAGATTTTGTGTAATTATACAACATGAAATTCAACACTTGTTATACTGTCATTTATGTATTTTGATGATATACCAGAAATCAGCGTCAACACAAATTGTGGGCACGTTCGAAGTCGTCGTTATTTCGAGCGCAGATGGGAAGACCTTGACGTGATGCCGTAATTCCTGGGATAAATAAATAAGTGCAGCAACGCATCCCGTCCCAAAGTGAGAATGTTCTTCAACTGTGAAACCCTTGCAAGGTTATATGATGAAACAAGAGGTTGTCTTGTGACAATTTTTGTGCATGTATAAGCCATTGTTCAACCAGGCTTAATAGCAGAGTTGTGTCAATGAGGTGGTTTGTTTTCATTTGGCTATCAATTATAATGTGGTTTGTACAGGCTGAAAAATGGTGCGTCCAGATGCTATCAGAAACTTGAACATTGGTAACAAGCATTCATTTTTACACCTCTGTAACTACAGACTGCAATTACCACCAGTTACATGTTGTTAGTACAGTGTAACTATGAATTATTACAATACAATACTGTAATTATTACAATACAATACTGTAATTACACTGTAACAAAGACCCATTCAAATGACATTTTGACTGAAAGAGAGCTAGGGAAAGAGAAAGAGAGGGTAAGGAGTGAGGCTGTGAGCGGGACAGAATACAATAATAGAAGCTGACAGACAAACGGAATTGAGAGAGAGACATAAAAATGAGAGGGGAAAGAAAGAGTGAAAAAAAATAAACAAATGATCAGCCGCTCCAGTGCCTTCACGGAGTGTTGTTCTCTGTATGAGTCACCCATGGGTTCCTCGAAGATTGGATCTACCCTGGCTCTGACATCTACCCTGGCCAGCTGTCACTCAGTGACGTCATCAGAAACGCAGAGACTGTGTAACATCATCTACCATGGCGAGCTGTCACTGCCGAAGACAAGCAAGCACAGTAGCAAGTAGGTGACTGTAAATGTACAGTAAATTACTGGCAGCACAGAAGCCAGTCAATTACTGTAGATTTACAGGACCTTTACTGTAACGCACATTTACAGCATATTACTGGAACACTTGACTACAGTAACACGCTGTATTTCTAGAATTAACAATACATTATTGGAAGCACAGTGCATGTAGCTAGTGCCAACGACGGGGCAGTATTTCTGACATAAGTATTTCAATAGTTTCAAATCCTATTTTGTCATTTGTATTTTACTGACCTGAACTGCAATTCATGAAGCCTATTTTGTAAAAATTTAATTAGAATACATATATTTTGTATTTTATAATACAAATCTGACCGACCGGCTCGATTCAGTCTTATGTAGCAAAACTTGAAATTGTGTTTTTTTACACTGGATAAAAGTAGAGACTCGGAGCTAGAATATTGAATATCATACACTACAGTTGAGAAACAATGGTATAGTAATTATGCTTTGAAAGTTGATAAACTTGTAACCCCACTTTTGAGAAAATGGCCGTTGAATGCTTTGGTACACCTTTTGGAGAGCTCTTCTTTGTCTACACCCATTCAACATCGTTCACACCCTCTTAAGCCTTAGCCCCACCCATCTCTTTAAGGATTATCATGTGACGCCATGTGCTAAACGGATTGACTTCTGTAGTGTACTAAACAACCAAAGATTTCAAGACTAAAGGCTGGTTTATACTACATCTATCAATATGTCTGTGTACAGTTGTCGCAGTGACAACATGAACTTCTGTTGTTGTCCAACATCAAACTTGTCGTTGTGCCGTTATGAAAAAGTATAAACACAAACAATGACGGGCTGCATGACTTCAGCAGCGTGGTGATCCAAAATACCATAACTGGTATCTTTTAACACTAATAAACCCATCAATTTAAAAAGGAATTTTGTATACCTCAATCTAGCAAACCACGCAACTAAAAGCAAAGCTAATTTGTATTAATTATTCATGGAAAATAAACTCACAACAAGATCATTAGTTACAATGTAATGGCAAGGCAGGGCATTCTACCTTAGAATTTTAAACTTGGACACTGTCTCGTTGACCTAACGTTATATCCTAATTTGACTAAGGAGCAGGTCATGTTGTTCTTCACATTACCTGTCTCTAGTAAACACACACTATATCAAATACAATCAACGTTTATTTGTCACGTGCACAGGATACAGAAGGTGTAAACGGTACAGTGAAATGGTTACTTGCATAGTAGAGTCTTTTGTTTAGATATGTAGCTAGCTAGCTAAACAAAGAACCAATCCCATCTCATAACATTACTATCCTGCATGAATCTACAGGTAGCTAAAGCTAACCAACTACTAGGTTCAATGTTAGCTAGCTAGCCAACATTAGGCTATAGCTAACATTAGGCTATAACAAACAATGTAAACGGCTCTGAGATACAAATAATATTCCTACACAGATCATACAAGTAACGTTAGCTAGTGAGCCAGCCAGCTAATGTTAGCTAGCTAGCTAACAGTTCGGTTTAACTTGCAATGAAAATGACTTTCTGACAAAATTAGAAATGCACAATATCTGAAGATATAGCTAGCTAGACTCTCTTACCCACATACATAATCAACACTTCTCCCTCTCTGTCACGGATGTCATTGTAGCCCTTAGTTTGAAGATGTAATCCAAAGACAAGTGTTTTATACAACACAACAGCCTTCTGTGTTCTCTTTTCGACTACTTCCGCATTTCCAATCAAACGCCTGCATTTTCTCCATCTCCTTAGCTATCATACTCTGCTTTCACCGGGCATTCCACAGATTTCAAAACTCGGTTCCCTTAGCAACGCGTTTGCAGTTCTTAGTGATATCTTTCAAAAACGCTGCGTTAGAAAGGATTACCTACACATACTGAGCAGCTCATGTTAGCTACAGACAGAAGTGTGCTACATGGCAGACCAATCCGAATTCATCTCTTGGCATGTCCAGCCCATCCATTATCTCAGCCGAATGCTATCGGTAAGGTTCCTGTCTTTTCCGAGGCTAAACCAACTAGGCTCGTAATTTAACAATTTTATTCATATTTACAGATGGCATACAAGTTTGTTATTAAGGCACATGAAAGTTCACATGTTCCAGAAGGCATTTCTGCCCAAAAAAAGCAGTTAGATAAAAACAAAGTGTTTACGTTCAAATGCCTCTCCTGTGAAGTAGTGACACACGACATATGCCTAGTTTCCTGAAACGAGTCACAAATATATACTTGCAAGTAGCCTGCTTAACTACAACATTCTCGGTAATGGTAACATGACTTTGTACTTGCTATGACTGTGGTATATTATTGTTTACCTTAGTCTAATACACTGGCTGTCAGTCGCTCTGGATGAGAGTGTCTGCTAAACGACTCAAATGTAAATGTCAATGTAAAAATGAACACTTGTAAAGCACACTGCTGGGTATTATTCTGATATTATATTGATAATTTTGTAGTTAAGCAGGCTACTTACAAACAAGGGCAAATTTGATCAAAATACAAATAGTTTGAGGTTGGAGCACATTAGAACAATACCCAGCAGTGTGCTTTGCACTTTAACATTTTGGTCATCTAGCTGCAGACGCTCTTGTCCAGAGCATTTATTTAAAGTTGATTAAAAAACACATATCACAGTCATAGCAAGTAAAACAATTCCGTAACTGTTACTGAGAATGTTGTTGTATTTAAGGATACATTGGTCTTCAAAATATCCTGTATTCGTAACAAGATACCTTTTCCATGTATCTTTGTCCATCTCTGGCTAGTGCAATGTCGGTTACTGTAATATTCACAGTAACTTGCCACCAGCTTCCTGTAAATGACTGTAAAATGAAGAGGAATGACATAGTACAATACTGTAAAATTAGCCTACTATGCTGTAACGAAGTAAATGCTACTGTAATAATGTTGGTATTTTACAGTATTTACATGGGATTAGAGCAAGCAGGTTGGCTGATAGGTATTTATATATTACAGCACATTTATTAAGATGTTCTGTTTTATTTTACTTGGACTTCAAGTGGTCTAACAAAGGCTTCCAAACTGGCCATGATTACAAGGCAAAACAGCCCAAAAGGACACGGTTTAATAATCAATCACTAGAGGTTTAAGAACCGCTGTCACTCTGATCTCTCCCTTATATACATTAAACTGTTAGGGCACTACTTCCACATATCAGTTCAATTTGTACAGCGTTCTCACTAACAGTTGCATCAAATAAAGCCAGTTTCAAGGCACGCCTCAAAATATGCTCATGAGCCATCGATTCTTTGCCCTCCCACAAACTTTTTCCACAATGCACCACCATTTACAGAATGCTGCAGTAAATATACAACAAAATGGTAATACAGTAAATTATTGTTGAATTTTATTGTAATAAAATTACAGCAATTTCTAACAGTGAAAATGTAATTATACATCACAGCATTCCAAATAATATTTAGCGTTTTATATCCCTTGCACCTGTAGAGGTCTTAACAAAGGCTTCTAAACCGGCAGTGGCAACAGTGCAAAACAGATCAATAGGACATGGCTAAACACTCAACCATTAATGAGCCATTGAACACACTGGTTGGCACGTGTTTTTCTATTGCTCATAAGAAAAACAACAGTTCAATCTCGGAGGTGTGTTTCCTGACCGATTCCGCATTTGGTTAATGGTCTTGTCTTATGTAAACGGTTGAAGCTGCTGGGCAAGTCTGTCTCACTGTCTATGCTATTGGATAGAGAGCCATCTCCGCAGCTGTTCACCCCATGTAAGGAAGCAAATGCTCGTCGTCAAATCAAAACCCAACCTTCATTTACCCGGTGTGATGCACAGATGTTCCAAACTCCGTTTTAGACGAGACCCACTTTATGACAACATTTTTCCTATTTACACTTGTTAGTCAATTTTGACACTAGAATAACTGTTTCTGACTCATATCGCCACGTAGGCCATTTTAAAAGCGATTTGTTGATTTTTAAAGGAAGTCGCTATTTAAAGGTTTGAAAATTACTGCCACTCTGATCTGTTCCCTGTATACATTTAATTGTTAAAGAACCACTACCACGTACACTATACAGTGCATTCGGGAAGTATTCACACCCCTTGACTTTTTTCCACATTCTGTTACGTTACAGCCTTATTCTAAAATGATTACATAATTTTTTACCTCATCAATCTACACACAATACCCCATAATGACAAAGCAAAAACAGGTTTTTAGTAAAAAAAAATGAAATATCATATTTACATTACTATTCAGACCCTTTACTCAGTACTTTGTTAAAGCACCTTTGGCAGTGATTACAGCCTCGAGTCTTCTTGGGTATGACGGTACAAGCTTGGCACACCTGTATTTGGGGAGTTTCCCCTCTTCTTCTCTGCAGATCCTCTCAAGCTCTGTCAGGTTGGATGGGGAGCCTTGCTGCACAGCTATTTTCAGGTCTCTCCAGAGATGTTCAATCGGGTTCAAGTCCGGGCTCTGGCTGTACCACACAAGGACATTCAGAGACTTGTCCTGAAGCCACTCCTGCGTTGTCTTGGCTGTGTGCTTAGGGTCGTTGTCCAGTTGGAAGGTGAACCTTTGCCCCAGTCAGAGGTCCTATGTGCTCTGGAGCAGGTTTTCATCAAGGATCTCTCTGTACTTTGCTCCATTCATCTTTCCCTCGATCCTGACTACTCTCCCAGTCGCTGCCGCTGAAAAACCTCCCACATTATGATACTGCCACCACCATGCCTCACCGTAGGGATGGTGCCAGGTTACTTCCAGACGTAACGCTTGGCATTCAGGCCAAAGAGTTGGCATTCAGACCAGAAAATCTTGGCCGGGCGGCCAGCTCTCGGAAGAGTCATGGTGGTTCTAAACTTCTTCCATTTAAGAATGATGGAGGCCACTGTGTTCTTGGGGACCTTCAATGCTGCAGACATTTTTTGGTGCCCTTCCCCAGATCTGTGCCTCGACAAAATCCTGTCTTGGAGCTCTAATGACAAGTCCTTCGACCGCATGGCTTCGTTTTTGCTCTGACATGCACTGTCAACTGTGGGACCTTATATCGACAGGTGTGTGCCTTTCCAAATCATGTCCAGTCAATTGAATTTACCACAGGTGGACCCCAATCAAGTTGCAGAATCTCAAGGATGATTAATGCCATCAGAATGCCCCTGAGCTCAATTTTCGAGTGTCATAGCAATGGGTCTGAATACTTATGTAAATACACACGTGGAGATTGGTTAAGTCAGGTTGGAGACCTGAGCCAACTCCCCGTGCTTATCGTGGGGAGAGTAGGACTAGTCAGGCACCGTGTTATGCGGTGATGCGCACGGTGTCTCCAGTGCGCAGCCACAGCCCGGTGCGCTCTGTTCAAGCTCCCCGTAGTTGCCGTGCTAGAGTTGGCATTCAGTCAGGAAGAATTGTGCCGGCTCAGCGTTCCTGGTCTCCAGTGCATCTCTTCGGCCCAGGTTATCCTGCGCCAGCTCTACGCACGGTACCCCAGTTCACCAGCACAAACCAGTGCGGCCTGTTCCAACTCCCCGCGCTTGCCGGGCAAAGGGGGGGATCCAGCCAGGACGGGTTGTGCCAGCCATACGCTCCAGACCTCCAGTGCGCCTCCACGGCCCAGTATATCCTGTGCCAGTTCTAGGCACTGTGTCGCCAGTGCGCCTGCACAGCCCAGTTCGTCCTGTGCCAGCGCTCCGCCCTTGCCGGGCTAAAGTAAGCATCGAGCCAGGATGGGTTGTGCCAGCCCTAAGCTCCAGACCTCCAGTGCACCTCCACGGCCCAGTATACCCTGTGCCAGCTCTGCGCACCCAGTCTCCAGTGTGTCTCCCCAGTCCAGTGAGACCGGTTCCAGCTCCACGTAAGAAGCCTCCAGTGATGATCCATGATCCGAAGCCTCCAGTGATGATCCATGGCACAAAGCCTCCAGTGATGATCCATGGCCCGGAGCCTGTAGTGATGATCCATGGCACGAAGCCTCCAGTGATAATCCATGGCCCGGAGCCTCCAGTGATAATCCATGGCAAGAAGCCTGTAGGGATGATCCATGGCACAAAGCCTCCAGTGATAATCCATGGCCCGGAGCCTCCAGTGATGATCCATGGCACAAAGCCTCCAGTGATGATCCATGGCGGGAAGCCTGCAGTGATGATCCATGGCACGGAGCCTGCAGCGACGGTCCCCAGTCCGGAACCTCCTGAGACGACCCGCAGTCCGGAACCTCCTGAGACGACCCGCAGTCCGGAACCTCCGGAGACGGCCCGCAGTCCGGAACCTCCTGAGACGGCCCGCAGTCCAGAACCTCCTGAGACGGTCCGCAGTTCGGAACCTTCAGCGGCGGTCTGCAGTCCGGAGTCTCCAGCGGCGGTCTGCAGTCCAGAGTCTCCAGCGGCGGTCTGCAGTCCAGAGTCTCCAGCGGCGGTCTGCAGTCCAGAGTCTCCAGCGGTGGTCTGCAGTCCAGAGTCTTCAGCGGCGGTCTGCAGTCCAGAGTCTCCAGCGGCGGTCTGCAGTCCAGAGTCTCCAGCGGCGGTCTGCAGTCCAGAGTCTCCAGCGGCGGTCTGCAGTCCAGAGTCTCCAGCGGCGGTCTGCAGTCCAGAGCCTCCGGCGATGATCCACGGTCTGGTAATACTAAAGTGGAGGGATCAGCGGGCGGAGCGGGGGCTACGCCCCAAACCGGAGCCGCCACCATGAGTAGATGCCCACCCGGACCCTCCCCTATAGGTTCAGGTTTGCGGCCGGGAGTCCGCACCTTTGGGGGGGGGGGGGGTTCTGTCACGCCCTGACCTTAGAGAGACGTTTTATTTTCCTCTAGTTTGGTTAGGTCAGGGTGTGATATGGGGTGGGCAATCTAGGTTGTTATATTTCTATGTTCCATTCTATGTTTTCTATTTCTTTGTGTTAAGCCGAGTGTGGTTCCTAATCAGAGGCAGCTGTCTATCGTTGTATTTGATTAGGAATCATACTTAGGCAGCCCTTTTTCCCTCCTTCTGTTGTGGGATCTTGTTTTTGTACAGCTCAGTAAGCCTACAGAACGTGACGTTCAATTTTCTTTGTTTGTTGTTTTGATTTCGTGTTCTGAGTTTAATAAAAAATAGAATATGAACACGTACCACGCTGCACCTTGGTCTACTCATTTCGACGGACGTCACAGGGTCTGAATACTTTCTGAATGCACTGTATGTACAAAAGTATCTGGACACCCCTTCAAATTAGTGGATTCAGATATTTCATCCACACCCATTACTGACGTGTATAAAATCGAGCATACAGCCATGCATTCTCCATAGACAAACATTGGCAGTAGAATGGCCTTACTGAAAAGCTCAGTGACTTTCAACGTGGCACCGTCATAGGATGCCACCGTTCCAACAAGTCAGTTCGTCAAATTTCTGCCCTGTTAGAATTGCCCTGGTCAACTTCTAGCACGTAGCACGTAAAAATCGTCTGTCCTCGGTTGCAACACTCACTACCAACTTGCAAACTGCCTCAGGAAGCAACGTCAGCACAATAACTATTCGTTGGGAGCTTCATGAAATGGGTTCCATGGCCGAGCAGCCATACACAAGCCTAAGCTCACCATGCTCAATACCAAGTGTTGGCTGGAGTGGTGTAAAGCTCGCCGCCATTGGACTCTGGAGCAGTGGAAATGCGTTCTCTGGAGTGATATTTCATGCTTCACCATCTGGTGGACCGACAGATGAATCTGGGTTTGGCGAATGCCAGGAGAATGCTACTTGCCCCAATGCATAATGCCAACTGTAAAGTTTGGTGGAGGAGAAATAATGGTCTTGGGTTGTTTTTCACGTTTCGGGCTAGGCACCTTTCTTCCAGTGAAGGGAAATCTTTAAGCTACAGCATACAATGACATTCTAGACAATTTTGTGCTTCCAACTTTGTGGCAACAGTTTGGAGAAGGCCCTTCACTGTTTCAGCATGACAATGCCCCGTGCACAAAGCGATGTCCATTTACTGTATCATGTTTTATTACCTGCTTTTTATATTCTCTCAATACAACGCTTTCCTTGTTCGTTCCTTGCCTTGAATCTTGCGAACGTGATGTTAATCAGAGGTGTGAACGTTAGCGCTAGTTGGTTTGTGTCTTGTTGTCCCTCCATCATTTCACACCCGCTATCCCACGTTGCCCTGCTGTTTACAGATTCATAGTGTGGAACCACCAGAAAGATATATGCAGTTGTTGTATCTGTCCACTGAAAGAGAGATGGATTGCGGGACTTTATATCTTCAATGTTAAGCTCAGTCTCAAACACCTATGGCTGTCCATCCCCTGCTGAGTGAAAGCTATGGGAGACCATAAAACCCTAGTGTTCCTGTACATTGTTCATTTACATGTATCTCACTTTACTGCACCGCAACCTCCTCCTGTTGTGTGAAAGCTATGGGAGACCAAACACCATAACCCCTAGTGTTGCTGTACCTCTGTGTTTGTTCATTCACGGCTATGTCACCGCCTGCAGTGTGAGAAACCCTATGTGACAGCATACCTGGCAAGCGTTAGTTAGTCCATGCTTCCTTGGCATTTATGTTGTAGAGTTAACCTCTACGGGCCACGGGGGCAGTATTGAGAATTTTGAAAAAAATATGTGGCAATTTTTAACTGCCTCCTACACCAACTCAGAAGCTAGGATATGCATATTATTAACACATTCGGATAGAAAACACTCTGAATTTTCTAAAACAGTTTGAATGGTGTCTGTAAGTATAACAAAACTCATATTGCAGGCAAAAACCTGTGAAAAATAGATTAAAAAAAATGAGAATTTTGTGACTGTACTATTTAGTGTCATTGTTTTAAAGATACCACAGTGAGAAAGGATTCAGTTCGCAACTCCTACTGCTTCCACTAGATGTCAACGATCTTTAGAAAGTTGTTGGAAGCATCTGTGATGAATACAGACCGAATAAGAAAGCTTACAAGTTGACACGTCATCACTTCATTTTTTGCGCCTGCGCATGAATCTGAGAAGAGTGCCTTTGTCATTATCGTTTATTCTAGACACTTGATAGGTTGTGTGAAAATATTACTGATGTTTACTGATGTTTCACGTTAAAAATGGACCAAAAGATTAATGATGAACAACGTTTGACATGTTTAAACAAACGTAAATAGATTATTTACTAGGTTTTCTTTAGCTTTTTGACGTGACTTTACACTGCCCACCTCATTTTGTGGGAGCCTACTGAACGCTAACTATTTGGACATAAATTATGAACTTTGTCAAAAGAAACCACATTTGTTCTGGACCTGGGATCTCTGGCAGCGCCTTCTGATGGAGATAATCAAAGGTAAGGGGATATTTAGAATGTTATTATCGATATTAGATGATGCTAATGCTAACGGTATAGCTTAGCTTAGCTTAGCATATAGCTTATTGTTGTTAGCATAGTACCCAGTTTATGCAAAATGTGATTTCCCAGTAAAGTTATTTTGAGATCTGGCCATTCGGTAGCAATTACGAGATGATAATATATTATTCTTTGAATGACAATATTATAATTTACCAATGTTTTCGAATAGTAATTCCGTGATTTGTAATGCTGGATTCACTGGGTGCATTCGAGCCGAAAAAAATTCTGAATTTCACCGCGACTGTAAATGCTGTTTTTGGATATAAATATGAACTTGATGGAACTAAAAATGCATGTATTGTATAACATAATGTCCTATGAGTGTCATCTGATGCAGATTGTCAAAGGTAAGTGCATAATTCTAGCTAGTTTTCTGTCTGTTGATGCCCTTCTTTGAATTGGCTAAACATTACACGCAGCTATTGTCAATGTACTCTCCTCACATAACCTAACTTTATGCATTCTCCGTAATGCCTCTGAAAATCGGACAGCGTGGTTAGATTTAGGAGATATATCTTTCAAATGGAGGAAAATAGTTGATTATTTGATTTTTTGAAATGATTACTCTTGCAGTTTTGAATTCCCCGCCATGGTCACATGACAATGAATCCCAATACCGGGATAAGATCGGGATAAGATCCTCAACAGGTTAACCGCCGGGTGTCAGTGAGTGTACTGAGGAGGATTACCAGGCAGAGTGGTTGGGGAGGCGGGGGGCTGATGTGCTGAAGTAGCGGAGGCTCAGTGAGAGGTCTGGAGAGTAGGGATGTAGGGGGAAGGAGGCAAGAGAGGCATTAAGAAGAGGCTGGTAGCCTGAGGGCTAGTGAGGCAGGGGAATGAAGGAGGCTCAGTGAGAGGTAGTGGGCGAGATGCGGGGGGTTAGGGGTTCTGGGAGCGAGACCTAGAGATTAGGTCTTATGTAACTCAGGGTCTTACATAAATTGTCCCTCGCAGATGAGTGAACACAGTGAACGAAGACACCCTGCTCCCGTGGTACAGATACAGCTCTCTCTGCAGAGACGCCTGGCTGGCTGTCCACTCATAGAGGAGAGAGAGACAGAGTAAGAAAGAAAGAAAGAAAGAAAGAAAGAAAGAAAGAAAGAAAGAAAGAAAGAAAGAAAGAAAGAAAGAAAGAAAGAAAGAAAGAAAGAGAAAGAAAGAAAGAAAGAAAGAAAGAAAAAGAAAGAGAAAGAAAGAAAGAAAGAGAAAGAAAGAAAGAAAGAAAGAGAAAGAAAGAAAGAAAGAGAAAGAAAGAAAGAAAGAAAGAAAGAAAGAAAGAAAGAAAGAAAAAGAAAGAATAAAGACCTGTACTTCAGTGTGTTGTTGAGGGTTGGAGAGTGAGAAGGAAAGAAATGGAGAGGGAAGAGGGAGAGGGGAGATAACGATGAATGGAGAGAGAGAGAGAGAGAGCAAATCCTGGGGCTTTTCAAGTTTTCTCTGCACACTTTCCAGCACATTTTGTAGATTTATATTTGGAATGTGTGAGAGTGACACCCTGAGAGCGAGGGATGTAGAGAGACAGAGAGAGAGAGAACAAGAGAGCGAGAGAGAGAGAGAGAGAGAGAGAGAGAGGAGGGAGAGCAGAGTGGAGCCCAGGCTCAGAATAATCCCTCTCTCTCTCTCTCTGACGTTTTCAGGGAGCTCGGAGATTTCTCCCTGGGTGCTTAGGAAAGCAGACAGTAATTCCATTAAAATAACAATTCTGTAGTCTCAACTTTAAAGCCTTAAACTGCACCAGACAGATGCTCACTTAGCTTCATAAACTATCTTTATTAGACTCCTAGGCACACAGTAACACACGCTACAGAATAACCTGTCACTAGACAAAATGGCTGCTGTAAGTGAAAGAGATGAGCAACGTTGACATTGAACCAACCGGATCTTACAGGAAGGTAGAGTAACATCTCTGTAAGTACAGTGTGATGCAGTACAATTACAATACTGGCACTGTTAAAGGTACAAATCGGCAAGACCACGTCATCCTACACAACGGGGCCACTTCCTGTGCTCAAACAGTTCAAGTCAAGAATTGGCTCTTCACATCACATTTTGTGTCCTGCCTTGTGGCACACCTACATTGGGAAGCGCCACTAAACCACTGTTGTCTGAATGTAGGAAGTCACCTTGTTGTGTGTGATGTCATCTTGATTAGTGTTCGTCTAAGGCAGCGTTTACACAGGCAGCTCAACTCTGATATTTTTTTCAGTAATTGGTCTTTTTGAAAAAAATCTGATATGAAAAGATCTGAAGTGATTGTTCAAAAGACCAATTAGTGGAAAAAAATATTATAATTGGGCTGCCTATGTTAACAGAGCACATGTGTCATGAAAGTGTAATTTTAGTGTAATCTTGATTAAAGCTTCATCGTCACCATTAGCATTACCACCATCCTCTTTCTCCTCATCCTCGCCATTATAATCATCTCAGTGACACTCCATCCTGTCTCTAACATGCCTAACAGGCATCCTCCTGAGAGCATCAATCAGTCTGTCTGACTTCCATAGCTCTCCTCCTCCCTTCCATCCCCCTCCTCTCCTCTCTAGCACTTCCAGGTCAGAGGTCAGCTGGAGGAGTCTGTCAACAGCTTTATTAAACATCAGATAAAGGTGAAATAAATAAAAGAAAAGAAAAAATATCAGAGAGGACACTCGCGCGCGCACACACACACACACACAGGAAATTAAGCTGAGAAACAATCTTTGAAACAACCTCAGATGACGTTGCTAGATGACTAAACAGACAGACACAAACACGCACAGGGGCACACACACACACACACACACACACACACACACACATTCAAAAGGAGGGCAAAGTCCAATTTCCTTTGCCATGGATTACAGGCACCCACCTAGACCAAAGCGGATTAAACGGTATTGGAATGGGCAGTGGTATGTGACATTATACTGCTGCAGCACAAACAAAGGTAATCCAGTACAGACATATATTCATGTCATTGGTGTCACATTGGTGCCAAAGCCCAATCAAATGGTGAACGGCATCAGGGGAGGCAGTAATTACAAGGAGACAAAACACAAAGATAACTGCTCCTCAGAGGGATTGCACTGGAGTTGGGCTGACACACACTCACGCACGCGCACACACACACACGCACACACAAACAGCACTCCTTAGTGAGCCACAAACACACCAGAGTCATCCACTAACAGTTGACCTATTAAGGCCTGCTTGAATCCAACCCTGAGAATACACTCTCCCCTACACACACACACACACACACACACACACACACGCCCTCTAACAGTCCAAAAATCAATGCTAGGTGGACCCTGTGCTCCAATGCAATTGTGTCACGACAGCAAGAAAAATAATTGTTTCCCAAAATAACTGCCTCCCAGCCTTTCTCCCCTCACCTACCAGCCTCTCTCCTCCTGGGAAACAAAAGTGATAAAAAGGTGCAGTACAAGAACAACACCATGAGAGAGTAGAACGGGGAGGGGCTGGGGAATATTCATGTAAAGAATGACGTCACACCCAACCCCATCGCCCCATATTGAACAATTAATTGGGGTGGGGGGGTGGGGGTAAAGGGTTGCGTAAGAGCAGAAAAGAGGACACAGGTGTTAAATGCCACGGTACAGAATGTCACCGCGGTAAGGTATCCCAGTACAGAGCACTTTCAAACACACACAGCAGTGGGTCTCTCCACAAGAACACTTACTCACACACAATTAGACACACGACATGCACACATAGCGCCCGTCTTAGTAGAGAAAACACACACACACACGATGACGAAGCCTGTGCTTTAACCCCCCCCCCCCCCCCCACCCTTGCGCACATTGGGTATATGGGTAGAGGCTACAGTAACACTTCATCTCTTCGTTAAACCAGGTCAACAGAATCTAGGCCCAGCATCTTTCTACGGTAACAGCCTTCAGCAAAGTACTAGTCCTACTCGCAGTCAACCACTCACAGGCTCGCAGCCACACCAGCTATACTGGTTAAAGATTTGCCAGAGAAAGCTTTGAAACCAATAGCAGACATATTGGCAGGTAACAAACACATTGTGGGATTACCTAATGAGCACACCCAATCCAAATGGGGCAGAAATGTCCGCATGCAGTCAAGTTAATGTTCAACAGATTTTGCCTTTTGAATGTTTTTAATATGTGGTTTTGGTTTGAACAAGCTATGCAAGTCAATGATGTAAGAAGCCCTCAAGAGCAACGGTATTACACAGGAAGGTGCTTGCTTACCAGTATGACTTTGTTCAATAGAAAATAACAGCATATTTGAACGCAGGAGATGATGGAGAGGACAATTGAATGTAACATCGCCCTCTTCTGGCAGAACATGGAATCACAAGCTTTCGTCAATTCACCCTTTCAATATGTATGTTTAGAATGAATACCTTACTCTTTTCTTCAACTCGAATGGACTAATTGAAGTATATTTAAGCAATAAGGCTAGAGTAGGTGTAATATATTGGCCATATATATATATATATATATATATATATATTGGCCATATATCACAAACCCCCGAGGTGCCTTAATGCCTGTTTGTCTTATTGCTATTATAAACGGGTACCAATGTAAAACTAAATGTTTTGTCATACCTGTGGTATACGGTCTGAGATACCATAGCTATCAGCCAATCAGCATTAAGGGCTTAAACCACCCAGTTTATAATTATTATTAAATACCAGGTCATATATATTTACACCCTGATTCTTAGAAGTCACTCTCTTTCACTTTTGCAACAAAACAAATCAGGAGACTCTCATCTCTCCCCTTGGCTTAGTGGATAGAAGCCGAGCACCTTGTAACAGTACAGGAGACTCTAGATAACACAGCCTCATACTAGACTAGGCACTAAACTGTTCCTGACATTTAGCCTTGCTCTTTAGTAAACTCCTGTCTTTGTGTTCCTGCACTAACTACTGTACCACAGACACTTTTCCTAATGACTCAGAACACCTGACAGACAGCTTCCTGCTGTAGGCTGCTGGAAAGGAAGTTCAGGTTGACTCTAAGCCAAATGTTAGCTAGACTAAAGCTGATCCCACACACCAGCTCCAGGGAATGGCTCAATGCCCTGAGATACAGCACACGGCAGGATGTGTCCAGTCTGTCACACACACACACTGTCCAGGGATGTCAAATCCCGATAAGCATTCAGTTATATATATATATATATATATATATATATCTTTCTCTCTCTCTCTCTCTCTGACACAGAACCAGCAGCTCCCACTGACAAACATAGTGTATAGCCATTAACGTCAGGATATTCACTCCAATCAGACCTTGTTGGCTTAATTTAAGAAAAAAATCCCTGGTTTTGCTGAGCCGGAACTCTGAATCTGAGTACACAGATTGACAAGTCTCCGATTGGCTCGATGTCCTTCCCGGCGGTGACAGGCTGATGATGCTGACAGTTCCTGCTTCGATCCAGTCTCTCACCCCCTGGTGGGCCTGTGTTTCTCCCACACACACAGACACACAGCGTTCCCAGGAACTGAGCTGACAGTCAGTCCTCCCAGGCAGTGATAACCCTGTGACCCTGCAGGCTCTCTACGTCAGACAGCCACTCCAGTGGTCCGTTAGGTCAAAGGTCAACAACACTACCCCCGGTCTATGCACCCAAGGGGCTGTCATATTACACACTGTCTATACAGACATACCACACAACGCAGAGGAAACCTATAGATTACAATACACACTTAATTTGAGCCAGATCCTGCCAGAACAGGTTCCGGCACCTCTCAGTTTTGGACTGTTTCGTTCCGGAACTCATTTGCCAGGATCCGGTACCTCTCTTTTCATGATAAATCATTTTTACTCTTTGCAATGTCAAAATTCTAATAAAAGCAATCAGAGTTAATTCAAGTTGACTCCTCTGTAATTCTCCTGGCTGCCCATTTAAAAAAACGTAGTATGAAAACGTGCCTGGTATTTTAAGAATTTATTTGTGTTGGGGCGGCCCGGGTTTATGGTTTCCGAAACATTGTAGCCTATATAGACCAACACTTGGACATTGCTGTGGTGAGAGAGAGAAGAGTGCCTGTATCTCGCACAGAATTAGAATGAGATTCACTTTCTATGATCTTTCTCCCTGTTTCTGCTCTGATAGACATGAAAATGTATTTTGTTATAGAATCATAGCTGCCGGAAGGGTGCTGGAGGTGCTGCAGCACCTCTGAAGAATTGAAATACATTTATCAAAGTTATAGAATTACTGCTGTCTGTTCAGAATGAAATATACTGAACAAAAATATAAACGCTACATGCAACAATTTCAAAAGATTTTACTGAGTTACAGTTCATAGAAGGAAATCAGTCAATTGAAATAAATTCATTAGGCCCTAATCTACGGATTTCACATGACTGGGCAGGAGCGCAGCCATGGGTGGCCCACCCACTTGGGAGCCAGATCCACCCACTGGGGAGCCAGGCACAGCCAATAATATTTTATTACAGAAACAAATACACCTCCGCACGCGAATGTGGAGGTCCTTTGCTTGTGTGGTGACACAAGGTCTGCGGTTGTGAGGCCGGTTGGATGTACTGACACATTTATTTTAAAGGACGTTGGAGGCGGCTTATGGTAGAGAAATTAACATTAAATTCTCTGGCAACAGCTCTGGTGGACATTCCTGCAGTCAGCATGGTAATTGCACGCTCTCTTGAAACTTGAGACATCTGTGGCATTGTGTTGTGTGACAAAACTGCACATTTTAGAGTGGCCTTTTATTGTCCCCAGCACAATGTGCAAATCTGTCAGCAAACAGCATGAAGCCAAAACAGGCCTTTTGCTATATTTCAAATACAATCACGAGAAAACACAGGTTGGAAAACAAATGAATCCTGCTGAAAATAGAAGACCAATCTGTCTATATAGGCTAACAAGTTAATTAACTTCCAAATAGGCCTACTGACCGAACAGCATTGTTTTACAAGAGAGATAAGATTTTGACACGAGCGCATCGGCCATCGCCAGTGAGTGAGTTGCTCGTCCTTGTCGGAGTCAGTGAAACTCATATTGTACAATATGTGTGTCTCCACACACCTAGGCCTAAGCTATTGACGGATTCAAGACGAGGCCATTTTTATTGATCACAAGATTCTCAGTTTGTCAGTGTCAAAGCAGCCTGTCATTTCCATCATTTATGAAATATCAACAAAAACTATTCTGCTAAAGTCTCCAGTCATCTAAAATGATGTATAATTGCATGAAATGCATTTATAAAGGCCACATTCTTCCCAGAAGCTAGACTACAAAAATAATTCCCCCTTTGTGTGTAACGTCAGCAAGTGCCTCTACTCTACTGCTCTACACCAGAATGCAAAAGCGATGATAACGCACGCAATGCTTTATTATAAAGTTCCGGTATATCAAGAGCCCCTCAGGTCACCCCTCTATCGGGCTCACTTTTTGTTCCAGCACCTCCCATTTACAAATGAAGCACTGCACACACGCACACACGCACACACGCACACACGCACACACGCACACACCAACCAACTTCCATTAGCACAGCTTGTGCAGCTATTTGAAGTCTAAAGAGTCTCTCCCAGGGACTACAGCGTGAACAAACCTCAGCAGAAATCCCATAGAGAATAGTCCATCCAGCCTTCGCTTCCGTGGTCTCAATGGGGTTCACACTTCAATAGCTTTCACAGCAGATACTTATGGTAATTCTCTAAGGGCTGAAGACTGGCAGCAAAAGTACAGTAACCCTCAGAGGCTCCATCCACTTATTATATAAGTAGATACGTAACGTAATTGGGCCAGAAGGAGCCATAATAGGTATATCAGTGGGTAATTCCAGTGTAAGAAATGGTGATGATGGGAGTTATTATATGGAATGGTACAGTCAGTCTTTTTGGGGTTCTAATCGATCTATATTAGCAACAGAGGAGTTTAGTCTGGAATATAATGGAGAAAAGTTGAGTGTGTCTGTGCCTGCATATGTGTGTGTGCTCACCTCTCCGGGTCAACCGGCGTAATGTCGATGCGGGGTGGGATGCAGAAGGGGAGGGAGGTGGGCCGGACCACCCAGTCATTGTCAGGGGTTCGCGACCTCTCGGCCTGTCGCCACGACAACGGGGGCAGCTGCAGGTTCCCGGAGAAACGCCTGCATCCCCGGCGTAGGTCGACGCCCAGCGTGCAGGAATACTCACTGAGAACACAGTCTGGGGGCTTTTTATTGTCCTACAGAGAGAGAGGGGGGGGTAGAGGAGTGGAGACAGAGATATGAGAGAAAGAGGGGGAGAGAGAGAGACAAGGTAGAGAGAAAGATGAAGGAGAGAGAGAAATAAATACATAGCTGGATTATAAGAAAAACAAATACTTTTGATAAATACAAGATGAGCATGGAATGACATCATACTGATGATACTGTCTGTCCTGCCCACTCAGAGCATCTTTCAACCTGACTACTTTGGCCACTAGGTGGCACCAAAGTCGTTGTTTTCAATGGTAGCTGATTTCAGCTTATACAACAGAGAGATGCAGCCTGATGGTATAGGACAAAAATGACTCTCTTCTTTTTGAGTTCATGATGGATCAGACCACAGCAGCACCCCCCTCATCACTTCACCTGCTCCAAAACAACATATTCTCCAACTGGCATGCACCACTGAGTGTGTCTAATGTAGAGATTCCACTGAGTCCCTTAGTCCCTCCAAGCGAATGGCCTCACAGTTTTTATCAATTGGTTTGGCAAAATGTGGGAATCAATGTTACATACTCTCAAAACCATTAACACATCTGATAAGATACATAGCTCAAATCAACATTTATATAGTGTTAGGTTCTGACAATATGAAATATACTTATTCATGACACTGAGGGAGAGAGGGGAATGTATAATGTTTACATTCTGTCCGGATAAGTTATTGTTAGCCATCAGGGATCCTGTGGGAGGGAAAAAGACAGTCTGGTACGAGTCAACATGACAGTCGTGAGTTGGGGAGGAGTGAGCACTTTGGGTCAGAGGTCAGGTCAGATGAAGTGAGGAAGAACTTGGTTGGCGCTTTCATAGTGTCCGTCAATTTCTTACTCTGATATTTAGAACCTAACAGCTGGCGCTGCGAGCAGGGTTCATCACGATTTACAGACGAACTTGGGATTCCGAATCAGTGAAACAGGCACCAGCACCAGAAACAAGTTAAGCACAGTTCCTACACGTTATCACTCATTCTGACATCTTGGGGAGATGAGAGTCGTAGGCTGAACCAATAATAGGATACAGACCTAGAAAGCCTGAGCTTATTCAGTAGTCCCATTGTGTTACGACCGGTCATAGCTTTAAAGAGGGTAAGACCCGAGCAGGATAGTTCCTGTGGAGGGTAAGTCTCGTAGCTTCAAAGAGGGTAAGTCCCGAGCTGGATACTTCCTGTGGAGGGTAAGTCTTGTAGGTAAAGGGTAAGTCCCGAGCTGGATACTTCCTGTGGAGGGTAAGTCTTGTAGCTTCAAAGAGGGTAAGTCCCGAGCTGGATACTTCCTGTGGAGGGTAAGTCTTGTAGGTAAAGGGTAAGTCCCGAGCAGGATAGTTCCTGTGGAGGGTAAGTCTCGTAGCTTCAAAGAGGGTAAGTCCCGAGCTGGATACTTCCTGTGGAGGGTAAGTCTTGTAGGTAAAGGCTAAGTCCCGAGCAGGATAGTTCCTGTGGAGGGTAAGTCTTGTAGGTAAAGGGTAAGTCCCGAGCAGGATAGTTCCTGTGGAGGGTAAATCTCTTAGAGAGAGGGTAAGTCCTGTACAGGGTGACCTGTGGAGGGTAAATCCCTAGCGTAGTGGTTTATCAGCCAGACCTGTAAGAAGGGTGAAAGTCTTAGCTGCAGTGGCCATGAGGCAGCATAGTGTGTGTGTGTGGATGGATAAAGTGTCATGCTTGTGTACTATTCAGGGTTAAAAGGAAAGCAATAAGATATTCGAACGCTGTTTGATTTGGGTGTATTAGCAGTAGCAATAAAGAGAGGTTGGTTTTATGCCCTGTTGGGGCGGGGAACCATGACAGATTATGTGGAAGTAGGAAAACAAGTGTGAATCATTTTGGTAATGCGTGTTATCAACAACTGTGATGTTCGAAGCATAACACTGGAATAAGACATTAAGGTCATCTGTATTCTCCAGTAATACATTTGCAGACACTATTGTATTGGTTCTAAAACAAGGCATTCAGTGCCGTGACCAATTAATAGCCACAAATACCATAACAATTCTCCGGGGAAGTGGGTAGCGCTCCCCTTGGGAAATAGTTCATAAAAGCTGTGTATTAGAGCCGGGAGTAAAGAAGATCTAAACACCCTGGACACCGTCGGGAGAGGTTTCAGAATAATAACTATTGAAATGGCGACAGATGGCCCAGATTCTCCCTGTTAAGCGGGGCTAGAGGAAGAGAAGATTAATAAAGCAATGGAGGCGCTGAAAGAGCCGCGCACAAGCATTCTACCAAGTCA
Source organism: Salmo trutta (assembly GCF_901001165.1). Classification (NCBI taxonomy): domain Eukaryota; kingdom Metazoa; phylum Chordata; class Actinopteri; order Salmoniformes; family Salmonidae; genus Salmo; species Salmo trutta. The sequence continues at coordinate 32,335,177 of NC_042960.1, read as the reverse complement.
GCTCAGATATTGGAAAAATTGAGCAAACTGGATAAAATTGGGCAGCATTTCGCTGCTGACGGAAAATAACAATCAAATAAAGAACACAGAGATGCTGTTGTGGTCTGGCACAATGACATCAATGAGAAATCACAATCTCAACATACAAGTGTTTTGATGTCGGAGTTTTATCAACAGAAGAGCAAAACCGATAAAACCAAAATTAGTAGATGTACTCAGCTGCAAAAAGACTGGGTATGTGAGTACATTTATAGAATTTGTTAATACGATTAATACGGCCACAGTGAAAGTCACTAACAGTGGTTTCAATGGCCAAGGTAAGACAAAGAAACGTAGCGGAAAAAAACATCAAAGAGTAGGGAGATCCTTGTTTAAGATGTGGGGCCGTCATTGGAAGAATGAGTGTAGAATGGGAATGGAGCCTGCTGCATTCGGAGGAAATGCTGCCATGCAAGCGATTGCATGTTTTTCAGACGAGCAGCAACAAATCCTCTTGAATGCAGCGGGACAGGAAAATGTTACATAGTAGTGTATGGCCTTGGTTCGATCGATAGTGGTTCATAGAGATTACAGTATTTATGTGAAGTGAGACGTAGGAGCACATATCTCAAACAACTTTGTAATACAGTAGATGACAGGGATCAAATACAGCAGATTCCTTATGATGAGAAAGTAGCTACATTTGCCACAGGAAAAAGTATTTTGGGTTGAAGCATCTAAGCGAAATGCCAGAGGGATGGATTTTAAAGAGGTAAGAAATTAAAAATGATATGGCCAAACATTCTTGGCAAACTCAGAAAACCTTGGGGGGATTTAATCTCGTGGGACATTTTATGTCGTGTTATTATTGTAACGGTTGTCGTACGTAGTAGACCAAGGCGCAGCGGGTTGAGTGCTCATCTTAACTTTGTTGAACACTTAACAAAAACAAAACAAGAAAACGAACGAACGCACAGTATTGCAGGCTACACACAGCTATGCAAAAACAACTTCCCACAAACCACAGGTGAAAAAAGGGATACCTAAGTATGACTCCCAATCAGCAACAACGATGTACAGCTGTTCCTGATTGAGAGCCATACCAGGCCAACAATGAAATACACAACCTAGGAAATCATAGAAATACAAAACCAGAACATATCCCAACAAACCCCGAACCACATAAAACAAACACCCCCTGCCACGTCCTGACCAAACTACAATAACAAATAACCCCTATACTGGTCAGGACTTGACAATTATGAAATAGATTTATAGAATGGACAAAAGGGAGGAGGGGTCACGAGAAATTAGCATTCGGGTTACCAAACTTAAAATTAACTTTCCATTTTTTTTCATGAACATGAAGGGACTTGTGGTGCGGTGGTTATGGAAAATCATGGGGAAAAGAGACCAGTGAATCGTTAGACTCGGTGGCGAGATAATGTCGCCATGTCTAAGGGTATTACATGCCAAATAAAGGATACATAAACGATGGTGTGGATTAAAACAAACTGGAGTGAGGACAGTGGTTTAACCATTATCATGTTTGGTTAATAATGAATACTTTTGGATTGTTGATGCTAATGAAACGTACACTTTCTTTTCCAGAAGAGGAGGGGTTTCATTATCTCTCTTTGTAATGTTTCCCGAGACTGTGGTTTTGGGGAGAGCAGTTAGTGATAGGGTTGCAAAGAGTCGGAAACTTTCCGGGAAATTTCTAGAATTTTTCTAAAAAAATTCCATTGGAAGTTAAGCCTGGGAATTTGGGGAATTTTACTTAAATTCATCAAAAAAAGTTAGCTTATAACAGTGAACCTTTTTTGTGGGATACACAAAAGGCAATTCTAGATCTTTTGGCATATTTTGGTTAAATTATCCCCAATTCAATGTAATTGCAACCCTCTGCATGCACAGTGCATTCTTCCATCACATGTACAGCTGATTCTCAAGATCTTGCACACTAATGCGATGCTATTGAGCCCACACTACAACACTGTCTGAGCCAAGGACTACAAGCTTTCTGGTAAGTTTTCATTACAATACTGGGTGGGGTGAATATATTTTATATGACATACATGATTTCTTTGTTAACTAGTAAATAGTAGCCTAAAGCAAAGTGTGTTTAAATCATTTCTAACTTATTAAACATTTCTGCTAGTTAGTTTTTGCTACCATGTGAGTTATAGCTTGCTTGAGCCTGCTAATTGAGGAGTGTTAATTCACCTGTTTCCATACATGTTTAATTTTAAAACATGTATCTTACAAAGGAGTTGTTAAATCTCACTGCTTAACTATTCATCTGTACATGGAATTGCATTTGTTGTTTTTTACAATTTTCTTTCTAATCGTTACAGGAAAATGCCATGGGCCCAATCTGATGTGTGGAGACATTTCACTGCAGCTAATGTAGAAAGAAAAGCAGTGTACATTTGCAAATACTGTACCAAATCATATGTGAAGAATGCAACAAAGATGCAGAATTATCTGGCCAAGTGCATAAAGTTTCCTCAGCGCTCACAACAAGCAACCTCTGACAAAAGTCCCTCTACTTCTATTCGAGGTGAAAATTATGAATCAGACACCTTATCAATAGCAACAGCTCATGGTCCTCCTGGAATCAGATTTTTCTTTGACTCAGTGGAGGAATGTAGTCAAAGAAATGCTGATGAATGTCTTGCTTGAGCTGTGTATGCAACTCGTTCACCTCTGATGCTCACAGGCAATGTGTATTGGAAGAGATTTCTGAATGTTCTTCGCCCAGAATACACCCCTCCAACCAGACATGCTTTATCTACTCATTTGCTGGATGCAGAGTTAAACAGAGTTCAAGTGAAGTTCAAGCAAATCATAGAGAAAGCAGACTATTGCAATCATCTCTGATGGGTGGTCGAATGTTTGTGGGAAAGGAATAATTAACTACATCATCTCCACCCCTCAACCAGTAGTCTACAAGAGCACAGACACAAAGGACAACAGACACACCGGTCTCCACATTGCAGATGAGCTGAAGGCAGTCATCAATGACCTTGGACCACAGAAGGTATTTGCACTGGTGACAGACAATGCTGTGAACATGAAGGCTGCTTGGTCTAAAGTGGAGGAGTCCTACCCTCACATCACACCCATTGGCTGTGCTGCTCATGCATTGAATCTGCTCCTCAAGGACATCATGGCACTGATGTCCTTGGATACACTCTACAAGAGAGCCAAGGAAATGGTTAGGTATGTGAAGGGTCATCAAGTTATAGCAGCAATCTTCCTCACCAAGAAAAGTGAGAAGAATAAGAGCACCACATTGAAGCTGCCCAGCAAAACCCGTTGGGGTAGTGTTGTCATCATGTTTGACAGTCTCCTGGAGGGGAAGGAGTCTCTCCAAGAAATGGCCATATCACAGTCTGCCTGGATGATGTATTTTGGGAGAGAGCGGTAAAGCAGCCTGAAACCTATAGCAGTAGCCATTGCACAGATTGAGGGAGACGATGCCATCATGTCTGATGTTCAGACTCCGCATGCAGAGTTAAGAGAAGAAATCCATACTGCCTCTCCACTTCTCTGTTGCTCCAAGCAGAGGAAACTGCAGTTCTGAAATACATCAAAGAGCGTGAAGACTTCGGCCAGAAACCCATACACGTCGGAGTGTACATGTTGGACCCCAAGTATGCTGGCAAGAGCATCCTGTTTGGTGCAAAGATCAACAAGGCCTATGGTGTCATCACTACCATGTCTCGCCACCTTGGCCTGGATGAGGGCAAGGTTCTTGGCAGTCTGGCAAAGTACACTTCCAAGCAAGGGCTTTTGGATGTACATGCAATATGGCAGTCGTGCCAATATATCTCATCAGCCACCTGGTGGAAGGTACTTTGTGAATCTGAGGATCTTTCCCCTGTTGCCTCCATCATCCGCCAAATCCCACCAACATCAGCCGCCTCAGAGCGCAACTGGTCCTTGTTTGGGAACACACACTAAAGCACGCAACAGGCAGACCAATACAAGGGTTGAAAAATTGGTGGCCATCCAGGCATATTTGAGGCTTTTTGAGCCTGACAACAAGCCATACTCAGCAAGGTTGGAAAGTGACAGTGAAGATGAGGCCTCAGAGTCTGATGTTCAAGAGGTGGGCATTGAGGAGGTCCAGGGAGAAGACATGGAAGCCTGAGAGAAAGACAACCAAAGCTTTAGTTTCTAGACTATCATTTTACAGATATATGTTGAAAACATTTTTGGGAGATGCAATGGATCATTGGGGATCATTCAATATTCCCTTTCTTTTGTGGTTCAGTGTAATCATCCCATGTGAAGAGTCTTAAAATTAAAAACTTCTTCAGGATAGGGTGTATTTTTCTCAATTTCCGCCTGACAGACGTGCCCAAAGTAAACTGCCTGTTGCTCAGGCTCTGATTATGGATATGCATATAATTGGTACCATTGGAAAGAAAACACTCTGAAGTTTGTAGAACTGTTAAAGTAATGTAGGAGACTGTAACACCATAGATATGGTACGAGAAAATCCAAAGAAAAACCAACCAGAATTTTTTTTTGGAGAGCCCATGCTCTTCCAATGGAACGTATCGGTAAAAAATTTAATCTAGCTCCCAGTTTGCAATTCCTATGGCTTCCACTGGATGTCAGTAGTCTTTGTTCAAGGTTTCAGGCTTGTTTCTTCCCAAACAAGGAAGAATAATGAGTTTTGATACAGGGACACAGACTTAGAAATCAGTGTAAGCGCGCGATGAAGAGGACACGCACCTGCTAATATCGTTTTCCTATTGAACATACTTCTTTCCGTATGAAATATTATAGTTTAATTACATTTTAGGGTATCTGAGGATGAAATAAAAACATAACCGATATAAGACATTTGTATGTACATAAATGTGTAATGCCCATAATTTGTATGATTATTTATTGGAATTGCGCGCCCTGCAGTTTCACTGGAAGTTGTCCCGCTAGCGGGACGCCTAGCCTTAAGAAGTCAATTCGTAACAAATTATTTATTTTTTTTTCTATTGGAAGGATTTAATCATTTGCAATTATGTCTACTTATGATAAGGTAAAAGGTTAATGTTTCTGTCTTCATATGATGTGGTAAATATATCCAATGCAAAAAACATCTACATTTAAATGGTATTACTATTAATTAGCATATATTTCCGTTAATTCCAATATATTCCCGTTAATTCCCATATATTCCCGTTAATTCCCACGGAAAGTTTCCACCTCTGAATATTCCCCAAAATGTGCAACCCTAGTTAGTGATATTCGGCAGTTTTAAGTATAAAAGTCTCCGGATTAGTCCGTAGAAGGTGCTCCCAGATAAGTAAGGCCTGTTCACGTGTGTGTTTTTGACCTACGGTTTACTGCACACACACTAGTTATGTATATTTGTTATTGGTGTTAATACCGTGGGATTTATTGTGAGGGGTCTTTTCAATTTGGTTTTAAACTGGGTACATAGAATGATGGAAATGTTTGAAATGTTTTGAAATGTTTTTTGAAGGACGGGGAAAGAAAAGGGAAAGGAAATTCTTAATGGTGTTGAATGGCCTGTGTCCTGACTTTCTGGTGAGGCCTGATCAACCTCATTAGAAATGACCGAGACAGGTGGGATTTAATTATAATATGAATGAGAGACACCAGTCTCTAGTTTATTTTACCATTATCTTATGGGATACCATTATTTCATTGTGGAATTATCAAGAGTTATAATTCTAAGTTGATTGGTTATTTGAATATGTTTATTTTTGATTTAACATGCAGTATTTGTTTTTGAATCACGATGTGAATCATGTGTTCAAAGGGAAAATTACCAGTTCCCTGGGGCCCTGGCCCTTTGGTAAATACACAAATGTATTTTGTTCAGTCTGCATATAGAAGGAAAAATATATGTTAATAAGGGCTGACAGTTACTCCCAATGGATTGAGATATGTGTATTGCTGATTTCATTTTTGCCTTTGTTTCAATACAAATTTCACCAGATTGGGTCTAGGGTTAGAGTCCCTGATCTGGCAACTCCTCGGAGAGGTCGCCAGTAAACTAAGGGAGTATGAACCAATTTTGAAAATGGTTTCAACAATAACAGTATGTTGTTATGCTCTTTGACATTTGTCTCAGAGATAATGGTATTAAGAAAATTGACAATGTAATCATTTATCATACGGTGAATGGATGGTCTGGATTTCCAGATTTAGAAGTGTCTTAAACTGTTGTTTTGCTCCGTCCTCTCTCAAGTTATGGCAAAACTGGCGTCAGATGGTGTCTTAATGCATGGAAGGAATAATTTGACCACAAACAGTGTGTGAACCTCAAACCACTCCCTAACCGACTGAAGAAAGAGCGACAAAGGCGTTCACTACAACAGTGACTTTTTACACTCCTATCTGTGACCTGAGTCCGAGCCATCAACCTGGGTACGGGCGGCAGGAGTGCCCCATAGGTCCTGAGACCGTGCATGTGGAGTGAGCATGGAGAGAGATCACATTCAAACTTCTCTCATGCTGCTGGTGTACTGGTTGGAAAATAGACCAGACGGAATGGTGGTGGCGGCTCAGGTGAGAGACTCGTGTACGTGGGAAAAACAGATACATTTATTTGGATATTGAAATCGGGACATTATCAAGGGCTATCAAATGTGACAGGCAAGAGTTACATATGTGCCATTGGGAAGATGAACTGTGACGCTATCTGAAGAAGAACCAATGAAGACATGCTAGAAGGATAAGTGCCGGGATCAAGGGGGGGGGGTCAACAGTGCCCGTAATTGTTTAGTTGGGTTGTCAGGTTTATTGACGAGGTTTGCACACTGCAAAATGTATAGTAATTAGACTAAGAATGCATTGAGATACTGATCTGTCATTCCCACGTCACTCGCGATAGGAAAACAGGGACAAATGGGGGTTGTAATGAGAAGAGTTATAACCAGTAATATCTGGTCCCGTTTATAAATGTACATTCTAACCGTGATGATGTGTGCCAGGTTGAGGGGCTTGAATTGTACTGATAGACTAAAAGTAAAGCACTAAGAACCGTCATTCTAAATTTGGGTAAGATCATTTATAAAATGTTTTAATTATGATTTGGATAAAGCGAGAGAGAGCGCTACTCTCAAACTGTGAGGGTGGGTGCACTGTTCAAATGTATTTTCTTTTTCTCCCATGAAACCTTATCTTTAAGTATCCTCCGAGGGGGAGGTTATTAGAGAACTCACTAGATGATAGCTTGAGTCAACCATGAAGGGGTTTTTGTTTTACCATGTCATCAGAATTTTTATGTTAAATCGCATCACTACATATAGATTGCTGGATTATACGGTACACTTAATTGCATTCAAGGCTCATAGTCTGTGACTTGCGTTAACACCCAAGGATGAAAATTAAGGAGACGGGCATGGAGACTAGCATCACATGAGCATAGAACGGAACGGATGCACTCTTCTTTCCCCAGTCTTAGTCGCATCAAGGGTGGTGTGAAATTATTAACCATGTATTTTCTCTCTTCCCTGTAGCAGGAGGCGAGGTACACATGAGGCCTGTGTTAGAGACAGAATGTTTACATAAGGGTGCAAGCAGAAGGCAATGTAACTGGGGGAGATCTGTGGGGCTCATAAATTAAGGTCGGGGTGATAGAGTGGTATCATCCCCAGAGACTATGTATATTGTTACAGGAAATAGCTCGTAGGAGAGGGAGGACAGCTAACTGTGCACAATATAGAGACTATTAATGAAGTTAAACTGAACGTTAAACATACCCAGATCATGGTGAGAGTAGCAGAGATAGTGTTAGCATTTCAGACCCTATTGTCAAATTTCACTCAGAGTTTTGTTAGTTTGAATATTCTTCCAACACCATTAATCTCTTCCCCATTTCTAACAGCCAGCAAACACTTGAATGATTCCATGCAGTAGTTATTCTCACAGCAGTTGCTTTAGGGACAGTAATTGGAGGCTATAGGAACAGCATGGAATTGGACTACGGTGCAAATGAGGGATTTTGAGGTATGTGTCATGGGCAGTGTCAGTAGTAGCAGGGGTTACTTTAGTACAGTGGTTCCCAAACTTTTTATAATCCCGTACCCCTTCAAACATTGTCATGCTTTGTTTCTAAAATGTCTGCGCAAGAGTGAAAGTTTCCGCGAGAGAGTAACGGTTAATGTGATTGGATGTTAATTATTTGACTAGGCTTCCTGTATTTGACATTGTGTTGTTATTTCGCTGAACACTAGATGGTTTCATTTTATTTTTGGCAGTGAAATGAGGCTACTCAGGCGAGAAGAAAACCTCACCCAAATGTATAGCCCCGTTGGAAAATATAAATGTACTGTTTGAAAATGTGAAGAATTTTTATTTAATTTTAAAAAATGTGAATCACATTTTTATTTGGCGTACCCCCAACGGCATTGCGCGTATGTACCCCAGTTTGGAAATACCTGCTTTAGTAGCATTGTTGGGATATCCTTTTATGAGGACTCATGCCACATGAAGTGGTAAGACTGATGGGAGTATCGGGTGCTGTTATTCACAGGTCACAAATTAGTATTCTGGCCATAATAGGAGAGTCTATGCTGTCCTGTTGTCAGGAAATGACCCATGCGTTGCAGTGTGTATATTCCCAGGTGAAATGAGCAGAAGATAACCGAAAGCACAGGCTGAATTCTGGAGATTGAGTGTACATCATGATACACCAGGCTGGGGTGTTGGGACAGCATTGGTCTGGTCCACATACAGTACTCCTTGCAGCACCTGCAGTGGTAAAGATCGTCATGTCTCTCCTCGGGAGGTTCACAATTCTCACGTGAAGTGAGATCCAGCTGCATAATGGGTGAGCTTAAAGACGCCATGACAGAGGAAACGGAGCTAAAGAGAGAGAGAAAGACTAGATTCCACTGTAGACATGCAGATAGATGGGTTGGGTCTGGGAGCTACTTTAGACGTCATAGTTGGATTAGGTTAGTTCCTTTATTGGTTAATGCATCATAAAAAAGGATAGATGTAGGGGGAATTGTACTGTACACTGGACAAAATTCTGAAGGCATTGATGTGAAACGTGCATACAGTGCTGAGTTACTTCGAAGAGGATGTAGCGTTGATTAGGGCTACGCACTTGCCTATCAGGTGGCAATGGAAGAAGGAGAGAGGGAACAAGTGAAAATGACATGGCTTGGGAATACCTCTCATAACCTGTGGTCTGATGGGGAAGACTGGGTGAAAGCATGAGGAGGTTTTCTAGGGCCTTCATTTTTGTGGAATCCAGCAGAAAAATATTATGAAGGCATAGAGTCAGGCGAAGAGAGAGTGGGAATTGTCATGGTATCAAACTTTGGGTTTTCTTTGCATATATAATTATGCATAGCTTACCACATTGTTAATAGCGTTATGTTTTGTGTTTCTCGTTGCTTTTCAAGTCTTGTGCTATCACTCTCTTAGGAACCAGAAGGAGAAAGTTGAAAAAAAGAAGTCAACAGCTCCAGAGGACACGGTATTATCAGTGTTCTATGAGAAATGGAAATAAGAGTGTGCATGGTTTGACTATAGAACAGAGGCCATAAGTCTCTGAGTTTGTAAACCTCACGGTGAATGTTAATCCTGTTTTATTTTTTTGTTCATGTTTTGTTATCATTGTTTGTTAATTGATAAGTAATTTCCAAGTTTATGTAAGTTGAACAGCAGGAAGCTAATGTTCAAGAGGAGGGACTGTTGGGTTCTCAAAATATAAAAATATACTTATTCATGTCACTGAGGGAGAGAGGGGAATGTATAACGTTTACATTCTGTCCGGATATGTTATTGTTAGCCATCAGGGATCCTGTGGGAGGGAAAAAGACAGTCTGGTACGAGTCAACATGACAGTCGTGAGTTGGGGAGGAGTGAGCACTTCGGGGTAGAGGTCAGGTCAGATGAAGTGAAGAAGAACAGATATCACTAAGGTTCTGTCTAGCAACAGAGATGCATTGGCTGTTCAGATGTGTAGGAGGAGACTCAGCGTAGGAGAAAGGGTTAAATATCAGTGCTTGTGTGAATATGTATTTTGTCTGTTCAGCTGTTCAATCTTTTGGGTGAATAAACTTGGTTGGAGCTTTCATAGTGTCCGTCAATTTCTTACTATATTTAGAACCTAACAATAGATACAATGCCCTGATAGAAATTAAAGGATCAATGACAATGTAAATGGTTACTAAACATTTGTTATGTATCGATTTTTTGTGTATACTAGGTCTTCTTAAGTGATATATGTAAATCAACAGAAAAAACGAGATTCACGAACTTTACACATGTAAATGGACTTACTATACGCATAACATCAGCTATGATGTAGCAATGACATTCTAGACGATACAATGACATTCTAGACGATACTGTGCTTACAACTTTGCAGAAACAGTTTTGAGGAAGGCCCTTTTCTGTTTCAACATGACAATGCCCCCGTGCACAAAGCGATGTCCGTACATAATTGGTTTGTCAAGATCAGTGTGGAAGAACTTGACTGGTCTACACAGAGCCCTGACCTCAACTTCATCGAACACTTTTGGTATGAATTGGAACCCCGACTACGAGCCAGGCCTAATCGCCCAACATCAGTTCCCAATCTCACTAATGCTCTTGAGGCTGCATGGAAGCAAGTTCCCGCAGCAATGTTCCAACATCTAGTGGAAAGCCTTCCCAGAAGAGTGGAGCTGTAGTTTGCACTGCATTATGGGTAAAATGCTGAAAAACACTGTCATTAACTGTAATTGTATTACTGTCGGGTGAGACGCATAAAGTTCAGACTATTTTAGTAAATATCTTCTTGGAAACGATGGTGATGGAACAATATTTTCAGCCGCTGCTGACTTCTCTCTCCTGTCCAAACTGTCCCGTTGTGTGTTTCACCACCTCTAAAACCCGCTTACCCAAATAGATTTGCCCCTGATAATTGATCTAGGATCGTACCCAATCCCAATTTTAACTCCATCTCTCTCTCTCTCTCTCTTTGTCTCTCTCACCCCAACACCCACCCTACACACAGAGGCACAGAGGAATTAGTACTGTAATGATGCTCTTCTTTGGTTACAGACACTGTTAAAAAATATTGCTGTTTTTACAGTACTATACAATAAAATGAACAGCAATGTACCGTATCAATTATTGACAGTAAATTGCTGTAAATCGCAATGCACTCTGGGTGATTTTAGGCATATAAAACATTGGTTTAACAGTACATTACTGTAAAGAAGTACTGTATTTCATATGGTACTGTAATTCCACCCCACAAAATACACTACTGTATTTTTGGAACACCAAAAACCTTTTGACCACTAGTGTGTGCATGGCATTGCTTTTTCTGGCAAATTAGCATAATTTGATGTGTGACTTGAGGTGTGCTTTGTTGCACCCATTAGTGAGAGTGCTGTACCAATTTAACTGATATGTGGTAGTAGTGCCCCAACAACTATAAGGGACAGATTGGAGTGACAGTGAGCCTCAAACCTGGTTGAATATTTGCCATGTCCTTGGTCTTTTTTGCCCAGTAGTCACTTCAAGTTTGGAAGCCTTTGAAGTACAAGTGATATTAAAGACCAATGGTGTAAAGTACCTAAGTAAAAATACTTTAAAGTACTACTTAAGTCGTTTTTGGGGGGTATTTGTACTTTACTATTTATATTTTTGACAACTTTTACTTTTACTCCACTGCATTCCTAAAATAAATATGTACTTTTTACTTCCATACATTTTCCCTGATACTCAAAAGTTACATTTCAAATTACATTTTGAATGCTCAGACAGGACAACAATAGGGTCCAATTCATACACCTATCAATATAACGCGTTGTCATCCCTACTGCCTTTGATCTGGCGGACTAACTAAACAAAAATATTGCTTTTTTAAATGATGACTGAGCGTGCCCCTGGCTGTCCATATATATTTTTTTATAATAAAAATGTGCCACCTGGTTTGCTTAATATAAAGAATTGAATGTATAGCATTTACTTTTACTTTTTACATAAAAATTGAGCTCTTTGCCCATGCTAGGGTTGAATCTGAGTTTCCCGCCCATACCCACATCCATTTTCCGGAATAAATAACTGCGAGAAACCGATACATTATAACAAATTATTTATATGAACAGCATGACGTGAAATGGAACTGTTAAATTACATGCAATCTCTAAATCTGTCTTCTATATGCCTTCTCGATGCTATCTGATCAATCATCAACGACAGACAGACAGCATGCATTGTGAACTGGGGTGCAGTTCACAATGCATGTATTATCTCACCATGGTAACTTTTTTCTTATGACAGGTAGGCCTACACTTGCTGATGAAACTGACTCTAATGAGGACCTCCACAGGAAAGGAAGACCCAGAGTTACCTCTGCTGTAGAGGATAAGTTCATTAGAGTTAACTGTACCTCAGATTGCTGCCCAAATAAATGCTTCACAGTGTACAATTAACAGACACATCATCCCATCATCAACTGTTCAGAAGAGACTGCATGAATCATGCCTTCATAGTCGAATTGCTGCAAAGAAACCACTACTAAAAGACACCAATAAGAAGAAGAGACTTGCTTGGGCCAAGAAACACAAGCAATGGATATTAGACTGATGGAAATCTGTCCTTTGGTCTGATTAGTGCAAATTTGAGATTATTGGTTCCAACTGCCGTGTCTTTGTGAGATGCAGAGTAGGTGAACGGATGATCTCCGCATGTGTGGTTCCCACCGTGAAGCATGGAGGAAGAGGTGTGATGGTGTGGGGTTGCTTTGCTGGTGATACTGTCTGTGATTTATTTAGAATTCAAGCATGGCTACCACAGCCAAGTGCAGGGATGCGCCATCCCATCTGGTTTGCGCTTAATGAGACTATCATTTGTTTTTCAACAGGACAATGACCCAAAACAAACCTCCAGGCTGTGTAAGCGCTATTTGATCAAGGAGAGTGATGGACTGTTGTATCAGATGACCTGGCCTCCACAATCACCCGACCTCAACCCAATTGAGATGGTTTGGGATGAGTTGAACCGTAGAGTGAAGGAAAAGCAGCCAACAAGTGCTCAGCATATGTGGGAACTCCTTCAAGTCTGTTGGAAAAGCATTCCTCGTGAAGCGGGTTGAGAGAATACCAAGAGTGTGCAAAGCTGTCATCAAGGCAAAGGGTGGCTGCTTGTAAGAATCAAAAATCAAAAAAAGATTTTGATTTGTTTAACACTTATTTGGTTACTACATGATTCCATGTGTTATTTCATAGTTTTGATGTCTTCACTATTATTATACAATGTAGATAATAGTAACAATAAAGAAAAACCCTTGAATGAGTAGGTGTATCCAAACTTATGACTGGTACTGTATATGATATGCTGTCATATGAAAATATGACCTTGCAGCCAACCTGCTTGCACGAATCCCATGCCATTTCAAACTCCGCCTCCCCTCAATTAATTTAATTATTTCATTCATTACAATTACTCTAAAAAATATAACAATAGGAGTATTGGTACTGTAAACATGTTATGGTAACATGCTCTACTGTACATCATTTTTCTTACTGTAAAACATATTACAGCATCCCTGCTGTAAAGAAAAATTACAGTATTTAGTTGGCAACTCTGCTGCCAATATAATACTGTAAATGTACAGGGAAAAGTTTTACAGTGCAGGCCTAGCTCTAGGAAACAGAGCGGAGCAGTATCTCTGACCTTGCTACAGTGAAGGCTTGCAGATAAATTAGATTCTTTCCCTGTCTGTGGAAACTGGAAAGGAATTAGAGAGAGAGAGAGAGAGAGAGAGAGAGAGAGAGAGAGAGAGAGAGAGAGAGAGAGAGAGAGAGAGAGAGAGAGAGAGAGAGAGAGAGAGAGAGAGAGAGAGAGAGAACAGATTTTCTCTAGTTTTATCTCAGTAGATGTGAGGCTTATGCAGCGGCAGCAGGTAGGAGGGAGGGAAAGAAGCCACAGTACTGTATGTGGGCAGCTGTGCTAGTTCACCCACTCTGCCCATCACTTTGTCTGAGGAGAGAACGGCTCATAATAATGGCCGGAACATAGAAAATGGACTGGCATCAAACAAATTTAAACCATGTGTTTGATGTATTTGATACCATTCCACTTATTACGCTCCAGTGAAAAACAAACACATCCCAGCTAGCACATTTGGTTCCCTGGAAGTTGTGGGAATGGGAAAGTACGTTTTTGGTTTCCCATTGGTTCTGGGAATGAAGCCATAAGTTTCCTGACTGGTAAACTGAAAGGTTTGTAAAAGATCTGAGAACCGAAGTGCAAATTACGCCTGTTCTGGGAACGTTCATTTTTAGGTAGCAGGGAGATTCTGAGAACAGTTTACTATGGTTCCCTGAAAGTTTTCTTGGGAGGTTTTATTAGCCTTCTGAGAACAGAAATTAACTTGCTTAGGCATTAATTATGCAAACACATTCCTTATTTATTGTGGAAGGGCATCTGTGAGATTCAAACCTATGACCTTCTGTTCTCTATCCATGGAATTAATCCACCAGGATGGAGCTAGCGTGCCATGTAATTTTAACTCATACAAAGCAGTTCATTTTAGTCTATTTACAGATCCCATTCCAAAGGAAACAAGCACTCATTAAGATCAGGTGTGGCCAATTAGTGGGCGTGGCCAACACACCTGCACACACTTAACAAGATAGAGGATGAGAGAGGCTGCCTTCCAAACACTTAAAAGACGCACCCTCTCCCCTCAGCCCACAAATTAAGTGGACACTTCTGATGACGTATCATGATGTCTGACGCATTGACACTTGCAGGGCAAGGGAAGAATGAATACATTTTAAATGGACCGCTCCGCTAATTTGTATTAGACTTTCCATTTATAGTATCAGAAGAGAGGATAATTAGCTAAATAATACATCTTCAAATATAAGGAACTGGAACACACAAGTACTCAATCAACATGGTAGAGATAAAACACGGCTAACAGAGAACATGGAAAGCACAGTATGTGCAGGTATATTGTGATGGCAGGTGGGGTGTGTTTTTGTGTTTGGAAAAGTGTGGTGGAGTTCAGTGAGTGAAAAAGGATAATGGTTGCAAATCCCAGAGCCCATGTGTGTTTGTGAGCAGGGGTTGTGAGAGCTTTCAATTTTGTGCAGATATTGTATATCATTTAAAATAAATTATTTATTTATTGTCCAATCATGATGGAATGGTCCCTAAACCCTAGACACCAAACTGAGTGACCCATACACTAAGGAGAAGTCCTTATCTGTTTTATGGGCCTACTGTAGTCTATATGCAGCCAAATCAGAAAATGAATGTGGTCAGAGACCTACTAAAGCGGCACTGATAAAGACCCCTGATAGGAGAAGATAATAAACAAGGAAATTCTCAAAGCTGCTAATGAGGACTTTGACGACCTTGTACCTAGCCGTTGGGGTGACCCCACCCAGGTAGTGACAGTGCTGGCAACACTAGCTGCAGTAACCCATGGTGAGGGGGGTCACACACAGACATTCAGAGAGGGGGCATATTATTGTGGCCCTGGTGGCACAAAATAATCAAAGGCGTGACTGCACAGAGATGCTTGGTAAAATGGTAACAACGGGGACCAGTATGTGTGTGTTTCAGGGGAAGGGGGTATATCTGATCTCCATCACCTAGGACTTGACAATGGTTAATCAAATCTCCATATTTTTGACAATTTTTGTGGAGGAAAGGGGTTGAGTTTGTGTGTATGCATCCCACAACTGTTGTGGGGACAATATAGGCTGAATAACAATTGTTAGCTAAAATAATAATTGCTTGCCAGAAATGTAATTTTTGTAATGGTAATCCTGGTTAGAGGTATCAATCCTTTGCATGATCTGCCTACATCATTACGAATATTATTTGGAAATTAAGATAAGCAGGATTTTTTTAAATATATTTTTAATAGCTATATAGAAAATGCAAATCGAGGTGAGGGCGATGGAAATGCTTTTGGTGGTTCTGCGGGTGGCACAGTGCTCTTTTCGAAGTACGGGTCCCGGTCTCTCGGGGACATGGGTTCCAGGGGGATGGGGGTGGTCTGCCAGTCACTGGGATGACAACCCAACTTGGGATGGGAAGGGGTTTTAGCAGGTGGAATAGTGGGGAACAATTGGCAATTGCAAATATCATGTTACAGCTATATTGACACTCAATCACTATGATACTTTTCAATGGTGAGTTTACAAACATATATTAAGACAAATAGATTTGAAACTTGTATATCATTATGGTGAAATAAGTATAGCCAGTTATATTTGTAATGGCTTAGCAGATAATAAGAAAAGACAATCCCATTACTCGTTAAAGAATTTCCATGTGGGTGAGGATATTAGAAATTTAATCAAAGCCTACTGGATGATAACTTGTTTTTAACAAGGACAGAAGCATTTTATAACTTTTTTTTTCTGAAATAACATAGGTACAGCAGATCCCGTTATTGTATGGGACAGTTTTAACCCATCTCTAAAACAAAAGCAAAGCACCCCCACCACATGGTGCTGCCACCCCCGTGCTTCACGGTTGGGATGGTGTTCTTCGGCTTGCAAGTCTCCCCCTTTTTCCTCCAAACATAATGATGGTCATTATGGCCAAACAGTTCTATTTTTGTTTCATCAGACCAGAGGACATTTCTCCAAAAAGTACGATATTTGTCCCCATGTGCAGTTGCAAACCGTAGTCTGGCTTTTTTATGGCGGTCTTGGAGCAGTGTCTTCTTTCTTGCTGAGCGGCCTTTCAGATTATGTCGAAATAGGGTAGAGGAAGGACAGGACTAAAAACTAAATATATTTTTAAAAGTCTGTGTGTGAAATATTCTGTGTGTGAAATATTCAGACCACTTGACTTTTTCCACATTTTGTAACTTTAAAGCCTTATTCTAAAATTGTTGAAATAGTTTTTTTCCCCTCATCAGTCTACACACAATACCCCATAATGACAAAACAAAAACAGGTTTTTAGACAGTTTTGCAAATGTGTGTATATAAAAAAAGAAGAATGACATATCACATTTACGTAAGCATTCAGACCCTTAACTCAGTACTGTGTTGAAACATCTTTGGCAGCGATAACTGCCTCGAGTTTTCTTCAGTATAACACCTTAAAGCTTGTATTTGAAGAGATTTTTCCATTGTTCTCTGCAGATCCTCTCAAGCTCTGTCAGGTTGAATGGGGAGTGTCGCTGGACAGCTATTTTCAGGTCTATCCAGAGATGTTTGATCGGGTTAAAGTCCGGGCTCTGGCTGGGCCACTCAAGGACATTGAGACTTGTCCCAAAGCCACTCCTGAGTTGTCTTGGCTGTGTGCTTAGGGTCATTGTCCTGTTGGAAGGTGAACCTTTGCTCAAGTCTGAGGTCCAGAGCATCTTCATCAAAGATCTCTATGTACTTTGCTCCGCTCATCTTTCCCTTGATCCTGACTAGTCTACCAGTCCCTGCTGCTGAAAAACATCCCCACAGCATGATGCTGCCACCACAATGCTTTACCTTAGGGATGGTGCCAGGTTTCCTCCAGACGTGACGCTTGGCATTCAGGCCAAAGAGTTCAATCTTGGTTTCATCAGACCAGATCTTCTTTCTCATAGTTCTGAGAGTCTTAGTTGCCTTTTGGCAAACTCCAAGTGGGCTGCCATGTGCTTTTAACTGAGGACTGGCTTCCGTCTGCCCACTCTACCATAAAGGCCTGATTGGTGGAGTGCTGCAGAGATGGTTGTCCTTCTGGAAGATTCTCCCATCTCCACAGAGGAACTCTGGAGCTCTGTCAGAGTGAGCAGCGGGTTCTTGGTCACCTCCCTGATCAAGGCCCTTCTCCCCAGATTGCTCAGTTTGGCCGGTCGGCCAGCTCTAAGAAGAGTCTTGGTGGTTCCAAACTTCTTCCATTTAAGAATGATGGAGGCCGCTGTGTTCTTGGGGACCTTTAATGCTGCTGAAATCTTGTGGTACCCTTCCCCAGATCTGTGCCTCGATACAATCCTGTCTCGGAGCTCTATGGGCAATTCCTTTGACCTCATGGTTTGGTTTTTGCTCTGACAATACACTGTCAACTGTGGAACCTTACATAGACAGGTGGACAGTCAAAAGTTTGGATACACCTATTCATTCCAGGGTTTTTCTTTATTTTTACTATTTTCTACATTGTAGAATAATAGTGAAGACAACACTATGAAATAACAACACATGGAATCATGTAGTAACCAAACAAAAGTGTTAAATAAATCAACATCTATTTTAGAGGGAGGCTGAGTAGCCACCTTTTGCCTCGACAGATTTGCACACTCCTGCCATTCTCTCAGACAGGTTCACCTGGAATGCTTTTCCAACAGTCTTGAAGGAGTTCCCACATATGCTGAGCACTTTTTGGCTGCTTTTTCTTCACTCTGCGGTCCAACTCATCCCAAACCATCTCAATTGGGTTGAGGTTGGGTTATTGTTGAGGCCAGGTCATCTGATACATCTGATGCGGACCCAGGCGATCTGCGTTCACCTTTTGGCGCGTCACAGCCTGCTGAAAGTGAACAAGGACAGCTTCCCATGTCTCCTCTGAGCGCCTGAACCAGTCGTCCACCGCAGGAACCTCGGTCTGACTCTGATGCCAAGGTGCCAGAACCGGCTGGTACCTCAGTACGCACTGGAAGGCAGAGAGGTTAGTGGAGGAGTGGCGAAGCGAGTTCTGTGCCATCTCGGCCCAGGGCACGAACGCCGCCCACTCCCCCTGCCGGTCCTGGCAATAGGACCGCAGAAACCTGCCACATCCTGGTTCACTCTCTCCACCTGCCCATTACTCTCAGGGTGAAACCCTAGACGTGAACTGGGGACCCCGATCAGACACTATATCCTCAGGCACCCCGTAGTGCCGGAAGACGTGTGTAAACAAGGCCTCCGCAGTCTGTAGGGCCGTAGGGAGACCGGGCAGAGGGAGGAGACGACAGGACTTAGAAAAACAATCCACAATGACCAGGATCGCGGTGTAACCCTGTCAGGGTGGAAGATCAGTCAGAAAATCCACCGACAGGTGCGACCAAGGCCGCTGTGGAACGGGTAAAGGGTGTAGCTTACCTCTGGGCAGGTTCCTAGGAGCCTTACACTGGGCGAACACCGAGCAGGAGGAAACAAACCCTCACGTCCTTAGCCAAGGTAGGCCACCAGTACCTCCCGCTCAAACAGCGCACTGTCCGACCGATCCCAGGATGAACAGAGGAGGGTGATGTGTGGGCCCAATAGATCAACCGGTCACGAACAGCAGATAGGATGTACAGACGCCCAGCGGGACACTGGACGGGAGCGGGCTCTGCACGTAACACATGCTCAATGTCCGTGTCCAGCTCCCATACTACTGGCGCCACCAGGCAGGAGGCGGGGAGTATGGGAGTGGGATCCATGGGCCGCTCCTCTGTGTCATAGAGCCGGGACAATGTGTCTGCCTTCACGTTCTGGGAGCCTGGTCTGTAGGAAAGGGTAAACACAAAACGGTGAAAAACACGGCCCACCTTGCCTGGCGAGGGTTCAGTCTCCTCGCTGCCCGGATGTACTCCAGATTGCGGTGGTCAGTCCAGATGAGAAAAGGGTGTCTAGCCCCCTCAAGCCAATGTCTCCACGCCTTCAAGGCCTTGACGACAGCACACAGCTCCCAGTCCCCCACGTCATAGTTTCGCTCCGCCGGGCTGAGCTTCTTCGAGAAGGCACAGGGGCGGAGCTTCGGTGGTGTACCCGAGCGCTGAGAGAGCACAGCTCCTATCCCAGCCTCGGATGCGTCCACCTCCATTATGGATGCCAAAGAGAGATCCGGA
The DNA here is from genome assembly GCF_901001165.1 of Salmo trutta. Classification (NCBI taxonomy): domain Eukaryota; kingdom Metazoa; phylum Chordata; class Actinopteri; order Salmoniformes; family Salmonidae; genus Salmo; species Salmo trutta. The sequence continues at coordinate 32,315,440 of NC_042960.1, read as the reverse complement.
TGGGCCAGCACGGGAGCCGAGGTAAACAGAGCCCTCAGGTGACTAAAAGCCCTGTCCGCCTCAGCTGACCACTGCAACCGTACCGGGCCCCCCTTCAGCAGTGAGGTAATGTGAGCCGCTACCTGACCAAAACCCCGGATAAACCTTCGGTAGTAGTTGGCAAAACCTAAGAACTGCTGCACGTCCTTTACCGTGGTGGGAGTCGGCCAATTACGCACGGCTGAAATGCGGTCACTCTCCATCTCCACCCCTGAGGTGGAAATGCAATACCCTAGGAAGGAGACGGACTGTTGGAAGAACAGGCATTTCTCAGCTTGACGTACAGGTCATACTCCAACAGGTGACCAAGCACCCTACGCACCAGGGACACATGCTCGGCGCGTGTAGCGGAGTATATCAAAATGTCATCAATATACACCACTACACCCTGCCCGTGCAGGTCCCTGAAGGTCTCGTCTACAAAGGCTTGGAAGACTGATGGCGCATTCATCAACCCATACGGCATGACGAGATACTCATAGTGCCCTGAGGTGGTACTGAAAGCCGTCTTCCACTCATCTCCCTCCCGGATACGCACCAGGTTGTAAGCGCTCCTGAGATCTAGTTTGGTGAAGAACCGCGCCCCGTGCATTGACTCAATCGCTGTGGCTATGAGAGGTAGAGGGTAACTATACCTCATAGTGATCTGATTCAGATGCCGATAGTCAATACTCGGGCGCAGACCTCCCTCCTTCTTCACAAAAAAGAAACTCGAGGAGGCGGGTGAAGAGGAGGACCGAATGTACCCCTGACGCAGGGATTCGGAGACATATGTTTCCATAGCCTCCGTCTCCGCCTGTGAGAGGGTATACACGTGACTCCTGGGAAGTGCAGCGTCTTCCAGGAGATTTATCACACCATCGCCCCGTCGATGGGGTGGTAATTAAGTCGCCTTCCTTTTGGAGAAGGCAAGAGCCAAATCGGCATATTCAGGGGGAATGCGCACGGTGGAGACCTGGTCTGGACTCTCCACTGTAGTAACACCAACGGAAACCCCTAAACACCTACCTGAGCACTCTGGCGACCACCACGTGAGAGCCCTCTGTGGCCAAGAAACAGTGGGGTTATGACAAGCTAACCAGGGTAGGCCCAGCACCACGGGTAATGCAGGAGAGTCAATAAGGAAGAGACTAATTCTCTCCTTGTGACCCCCCTGCGTCACCATGCCCAAAGGAGCGGTGACCTCCCTAATCAACCCAGACCCTAATGGTCGACTATCTAAGGCGTGAACGGGGAAGGGCACAGCCACGGGAACAATGGGGATCCCTAAACTATGGGCTAACGCACTATCAATAAAATTCCCAGCCGCGCCTGAATCGACGAGCGCCTTATGCTGGGAATGCGGGGAAATCTCAGGGAAAGTGACACACACAAACATATGTGCAACAGAGGGCTCTGGGTGAGAATGGTGCCGGCTCACCTGGGGTGACACCAGAGCGCCCTGCCTGCTGCCTCGATCCCCAGAGGAATCAACCGGGCACCGACCGGCAGTGTGACCTCTGCAGCCACCGATGGTGCACGAGCTGGTGCACGAGCTGGAACCCCCTCCGGTCTCCCTGCACACCGACCCTCCCAGCTCCATAGGTATCGGAGAGGGGGTGCGGGAGGATGGAACCACCAGACCCCGATCTGGACGTCCACGGGTAGCCAGCAGGTTGTCCAGCCGGATGGACAGGTCCATCAGCTGGTTGAACGTGAGGGTGGTGTCTTTGCAGGCCATCTCCCAACGGACGTCCTCGCACAGACTGCAGCGATAATGGTCGATCAGGGCCCTGTCGTTCCATCCCGCGCCGGCAGCCAGGGTCCTAAACTCCAGGGCGAACTCCTGGGCGCTCCTCGTCTCCTGCCTCAGATGGACGAGGCGTTCATCCGTCGCTCTACCCTCGGGCGGGTGGTCGAAGACTTCCCGGAAACAGCGGGTGAACTCCTCAAACTGGTCTAACGCTGCATCTCCCTCTCTCCTCACAACGTTGGCCCACTCCAGGGCTTTCCCGGTGAGGCACGACATGAGTGCGGACACACTCTCACGGCCCGACGGAGCCAGGTGGACGGTGGCCAGGCATTGGTCCAGTAGTAAAAGGAACCCCTGGCAGTTTGCAGCCTTTCCGTCGTATTCCTGGGGCAGGGAGAGACGAATCCCACTGGGACCAGGAGGAAGAGGGGCGCCCAGGGGAGACCCCGGTTGTGCTGGTGGAGGCGCTGAAAGAACTCCCCGTCTCTCCCAGCGGTCCATTGTCTGGACAACGCGGTCCATGGCGGTGCCAAGATGGTGGAGCATTGCTGCGTGCTCTCGGACGCGCTCCCTCACCCCTATACCCGGGGTACCTGCTCCTGCTGACTCCATAGTTTGGTCGGTAATTCTGTAGTGCAATGCGTACTGGCGGCAGAGAAGTCAGGCGCAGGAGAGCAAAAACTGATTTACAACGGTGTCGTTTAAAATCCATAAACCACCGTCAACAGAACAATACAACAAATGGGTCAAACAAAACCCTGTACATACCAGCATACCGTGCATTAGCACTACAAGAAACAATTACCAACAAGGACATGAGGGGGAACAGAGCGTTAAATACACAACATGTAATTTATGGAATTGAAACCAGGTGTGATGGAAGACAAGACAAAACCAATGAAAAATGAACAGTGCATCAGCGATGGCTAGAGGGTCGGTGACTTCGACCGCCGAACGCCGCCCGAACAAGGAGAGGGACCAACTTCGGCGGAAGTCGTGACAGGTGCACATATGACCCTGACACAAAGATGTACAGTTTCTGCAAAAGAGAAAAGAAACAATAGGCTTCAGGGATGCATTTCATACTGTCAACTAATACTAAATTTAAGCAATGTGCATTGCAGTGAACATAAAAAGCTAATGGGGCCTCTGATTTAATGCATGCTTACACACCTGTTTTCTTTCCACTCATGAAAGAGGCACCATCATTTCTTGCCCTACTAGGTGGTTTCTGTAGTCAAGGCCATACTTCAGCAGTATTTGTACACTTGTCTGTGAAAGCGCTGCAGCATCCAGGCATATTGACCCATTGTAATAGTATCGAATTACAAAGGACGTCTGTTCCTTCTTGCTAATGTATTTTGTCTCATAGACCGTAAACGCTCAAAGCCTCACTTTGTGCAACTTCACTAATTATTGAGGCGCGGACCATTTCAGCCAGGCAATCAATTATTTTGTTTTGTGTACTATGCCCAAGGTATGTTGCATTTCTTTGACTTGTCATTTTTCTTTTGACTGTGTGATCATGCTTGGCTAGCAGTTCCAAAGTAGAGAAAATGTCCTTTGTTCTGACCTTCCATTTCTTTGTGCTCTCTGTGCAACGTTTTGCGTAGCTGTGAGGAGCAGGGTTTCTCCAACAGTTTTAATGTACTCTCTATTTCCTCTCTCAAGTATTATATTATGCATTTAAGGAGGCTGAGAGGGAGCATTTGCTTGCAGTCAACTTTTCATATTCTTCCCATGCTAACATGGCATTAGTATGGGATTCTGATTTGGCATGGTCTACAAATCCCCCATCTTTGTCAGTTGCTTTTTTTTCAAATGTTTGAACCCCTCTTCAGATGTAAACACTGAATCACCTGAGGAGGGAAGACTGAAGTGCCGGCAGGCATAGCAGTAGGCAGAGTCTTTACTCTGAGTATTCCAGCCATTTATGCGTATTGTACCACTCATTCATAAAGCCCTGTCTTCTATCTCCCTGAATGGTCAGAGGGAAAAACTTCAGATGTGGCTGTTTAGGCCCCTCTGCTCTTGACTGGGATATATCTAGGATGAAACGACGCAAAATCAATTATTCTGATTTTATTCGAAAAATGTTATTAACATGAGTAGCTAGCCCCTCTCCATAGTAATTACCAATTACATTTGTAATATCGGCCTATAGACAATTCTATTCAAACTCCACTACCAATAAAAATTAATCAGAAGGCTTTATCTGATTATGTCATGACTCATAACACAATGTAGACACGCTACAACCATACATTTATCCAGATAACGTGACTCTCTAGCCATCCATTTCATTATCAGGGGCACTGTCACACCGTCATAACTTCACCTGTCCAGGAACGTGTTGAATAGCTCTAGCTGAGTCCTGCCTCATTTGGTTGTCAACCTCTGTGACTGTTGCTACCTGTTCCGCACTTCTGTGCCATGCTGCTGTCTGTTCTTCACTCTGACACTGATGCTGCCTGTGCCTGTTTGTCGCTCTGTTCTGTCATGTCCTCTCGCTGCCTCTGCCTGTTCATTGGTTTGCTCAATGGTGTTATCTTCGACTGCATCCTCACTAACGTTAACCCTCTGCTGCTGCTCCCGTCGGCTGCGTCTCCCCTGTACTACTTTTCTTAAAGAAGAGAGATCCATGGACTTTCTCTTCATTGTCTGCAAATGTACATAACTACAGTGACTAATTGTAGCTAATAAGCTAACGCTATACCAGCCCATAACGTCAGCTAGCTAGATGCTCTGCTCTAAGTTCATCAAGTGGTTTAAATTTGTTCTAGAAACCAACAATAACTCTAAATATAGTTTAGCTAACTAAACTAGCTAGCTAAGCCCCCCCCCCCTACCTAATTTAACTTGCTAACTTAGCTAGCTAATTCGACACAGTCAACCCCCAAAAAAAAGTTTACTGATTACAATTTTTATTTTTTTTACTATAAGTAGCATTGTATGACTTTACCCGTTAGCAGTCTGGTGGTCTCAACTCTGCAGGCAGCCGCCAGCTAGGCTAGCTTCCGATGATGCCACCAGAGACATGAGGCTGAGCTCAGCTGCTCAGCAGGCGGGGGGGGGGGGGGGGGGGGTGACAGGGATCGGTCAAAAGTGGCTGGCTGGCTATGCATTTGTTGTTTTCTTTCACATTAACTATTATGAAAAATATACAGTGGGGAGAACAGTATTTGATACACTGCCGATTTTGCAGGTTTTCCTACTTACAAAGCATGTAGAGGTCTGTAATCTTTATCATACGTACACTTCAACTGTGAGAGACGGAATCTAAAACAAAAATCCAGAAAATCACATTGTATGATTTTTAAGTAATTCATTTGCATAAAATCGGCAGTGTATCAAATACTTGTTCTCCCCACTGTACATTGATTTTAAATGATTTTAAATGACTAGTACCTAATGTAAAATATCAGATAGAAGCATATTATCCATACTCAGAAGCATAATATACATATGCGACTCGTGAGGGGGGGCCATTGATTGTATCAGGGTGGCTGTGGCCCATCTGGCCACCCATTGGTGGCGACACTGACACACACACACACACACACACACCACACACACTTCTGTGCTTACACACACATTCAGATTGAAATCAGAGGCTTGTTGTTTCAGGGCTTTTGTGCTGGGTGACTAAGATTAAAATACGGTGGAGACAGAAGCACCAGATGTGCCTCTCCCATTAAGGATGACAGTATTCGGGATTGAGGGAAGCTATGTGTTTGTGAATAGAGAAAATACCATACCAGTACCATGTGTTTTTACCCCATTATGTGTAGAAAAGCACAGTAGTTATGTACTGAGTGACAGTAGGCTTCATAAGAGGGTAGTAAGAAGTGTCTTCAGCTGGATATTCCAAGACTGTGTCCCACTTAAATCGCGATTAGAGAAAATGTTCAATCAACTGCCAGTTAAAACCACAAAAATATTCAGAAGTTGGCAACAAACAGTGTTTATTTTTTTTTTTTATAAACTGATATTAATAAAGTCTAAGTGAATTTCAGATGAATTATCAACTCTTTTCAATCCCTTTGAAATGGATAGATAGAAATCTTAATATAGAATTATGAGTAACCAACTTTCTTCTAAGACAGACACCCTTTCACATCCTCTCTAGATTGTCCTGGAGCTCTATCTACAGTATACACACATTGTAGTCAGGCAACATATGAGATGGGAATGGGTAACATTTTCATTTTGAAGTCAGAGTTTATTTGTAGTTGAAGCACCGACGCATGCTTCGAAATGTGTACAAACGGAGTACGCATCTGAGAACTGCCCTCCGTGCTCCGTTTCGCATACTTTTGATTTAGGCTCATTCTCCGACCCTTCCGTGTCCCAATTTGCGAGCTCAGAGCACTGTAGTATGCTTATGGATTTGGACGTTTTGTGTGGACTCTTGGAAGAGCAGTGGCTGCATGTGCAGTAGCTTATGGGGATCCTAATAAACATAATAATATTGATAAACACCCACTGTGTCTAGTCCAATCTCTCTTGCACATATACGCAGGTCATCAAATAGTACTGATATCTGAGTACATAACCAAGTGGGCCATTATTTAAAAACTATCAAGACGTTGTGGGTCGAATAATTTAAAAAAGACAAATCAACCCAATTATCTAAGCTTAATAAATGCTAATGTACTATAGGTTTGGTGTGGAGGGGTGTATCTCCTGTGATTTATATACACCCCTCAGAGCAGGAGTGATGAATGCTTACAAGCAGTCAGTCTGAATGAACACACACAGGCATGCAGGCACGCATGTACACACTCAATCACGCACGAGCACACACCACACTCTTTCTCTGTCACACTCTATTGCAGCAGCTGTGGCTATATGATCTTTCACAGCCCTTCTCTGATCAGCCCATAAAACAGTGTCAAATCAATATATGGGTAATTTTACAATTACAGGGATTAAGCTTAAACTTCTTTTTTCCTTTTTCAAATGTTTTTGGGATAAAAAAATCTAAATGATTTCTGGATTTCATTGTTTTGCATTGAGAACACAATTAACCACACTGACTTTTGATCTTCTGTTTGTCACGTCCTGGCCAGTATAAGGGTTAATTGTCATTTTAGTTTGGTCAGGACGTGGCAGAGGGTATTTGTTTTATGTGATTCGGGGTGGTGTGTTAGTTAGGAGGGCGTTTGATTTATTATTTCCGGGTTTTGAGTTATGGTCTATGTTGATGTATTTCTATGTGTAGTCTGGTTGATGTATTTCTATGTTAGGTTGATTGGGTTTGGGACTCTCAATTGGAGGCAGGTGTTTCCTCGTTGCCCCTGATTGAGAGTCCTATATATGGGTAATTGTTTGGTGTAGGTTTTGTGGGAGCCTCCTTCACCAGCGATAACCGTGACACTGTTATGTATTTCAACAAACATTTTGATTATTAAAAAATATCTAATGCATAAATGAAAGCTACATTTTTTTATGTGCACATGGGAAGTGACAGTGGAGAACAAGGATATGACATGGAAAATGTATGACTTTTCCACCTTCAAGGAAAGTCACTCTGAATATGTCATAAGAGAATATTTGTCTTCCGCAATGTCTATAGCTCATCTCATTATGTTGTGGTTGAACTTTTTAAATGATCATATTAACCAAGTAAATCTTATGGCCTGGCAGTTAAATCCCAACATTTAGCAAATTGTCATTACCAACACTTATCACCACAAATTGTGTCGGTAACGACAATTTCCAGGTTATTACCATCAGAAAGTAGTGACCGTTGTATAACTTTTGCATAAAAGTAGCAAACCCCTGCTCAATACTGCTTATCAAATGTTTTATTTTATTTATTTAACCAGGTAGGCTAGTTGAGAACAAGTTCTCATTTGCAACTGCGACCTGTCCAAGATAAAGCAAAGCAGTTCAACACATACAACAACACAGAGTTACACATGGAATAAACAAACATACAACCAATAATACAGTAGAAAAATCTATTTACAGCATGTGCAAGTGAGGTAGGATAAGAGAGGTAAGGTAACAAATAGGCCATGGTGGCAAAGTAATTACAATATAGCAATTAAACACTGGAATGGTAGGATGTTCAGAAGATGAATGTGCAAGTTGAGATACTGGGGTGCAAAGGAGCAAGATAAATAAATACAGTATGGGGATGAGGTAGATTGGATGGGCTATTTACAGATGAGCTATGTAAAGTTGCAGTGATCGGTGAGCTGCTCTGACAGCTGGTGCTTAAAGCTAGTGAGGGAGGTAAGAGTCTCCAGCTTCAGAGATTTTTGCAGTTTGTTCCAGTCATTGGCAGCAGAGAACTGGAAGGAGAGGCGGCCAAAGGAAGAATTGGCTTTGGGGGTGACCAGTGAGATATACCTGCTGGAGCGCGTGCTACGGGTGGGTGCTGCTATGGTGACCAGTGAGCTGAGATAAGGCGGGGCTTTACCTAGCAGAGACTTGTAGATGACCTGGAGCCAGTGGGTTTGGCGACGAGTATGAAGCGAGGGCCAGCCAACGAGAGCATACAGGTCGCAGTGGTGGGTAGTATATGGGGCTTGGTGACAAAACGGATGGCACTGTGATAGACTGCATCCAATTTGTTGAGTAGAGTGTTGGAGGCTATTTTGTAAATGACATTGCCGAAGTCGAGGATCGGTAGGATGGTCAGTTTTACGAGGGTATGTTTGGCAGCATGAGTGAAGGATGCTTTGTTGCAAAATAGGAAGCCGATTTTAGATTTAATTTTGGATTGGAGATGTTTAATGTGAGTCTGGAAGGAGAGTTTACAGTCTAACCAGACATCTAGGTATTTGTAGTTGTCCACATATTCTGGACGGGCGGCCAGGTGCGGGCAGCGATCGGTTGAAGAGCATGCATTTCGTTTTACTTGCATTTAAGAGCAGTTGGAGGCCACGGAAGGAGAGTTGTATGGCATTGAAGCTCATCTGGAGGTTAGTTAACACAGTGTCCAACGAAGGGCCAGAGGTATACAGAATGGTGTCGTCTGCGTAGAGGTGGATCAAAGAATCACCAGCAGCAAGAGCGACATCATTGATGTATACAGAGAAGAGAGTCGGCCCGAGAATTGAACCCTGTGGCACCCCCATAGAGACTGCCAGAGGTCCGGACAACAGACTTCCGATTTGACATACTGAAATCTATCGGAGAAGTAGTTGGTGAACCAAGCGAGGCAATCATTTGAGAAACCAAGGCTGTTGAGTCTGCCAATAAGAATGTTGTGATTGACAGAGTCGAAAGCATTAGCCAGGTCGATGAATATTACATTTTACATTTTAGTCATTTAGCAGACGCTCTTATCCAGAGCGACTTACAGTAGTGAATGCATACATTTCATACAATTTCATACATTTTTTTTTCTGTGCTGGCCCCCCGTGGGAATCGAACCCACAACCCTGGCGTTGCAAACACCATGCTCTACCAACTGAGCTGCTCTACCAACTGAGCTGCACAGTAATGTCTCTTATTGATGACGGTTATGATATCGTTTAGGACCTTGAGCGTGGCTGAGGTGCACCCATGACCAGCTCTGAAACCAGATTTCATAGCGCAGAAGGTACGGTGAGATTCGAAATGGTCGGTAATCTGTTTGTTAACTTGGCTTTCAAAGACCTTAGAAAGGCAGGGTAGAATATATTTAAGTCTGTAGCAGTTTGGGTCTAGAGTGTCTCCCCCTTTGAAGAGGGGGATGACCACGGCAGCTTTCCAATCTATGGGAATCTCAGACGATACAAAAGACAGGTTGAACAGGCTAGTAATAGGGGTTGCAACAATTTCGGCAGATCATTTTAGAAAGAGAGGGTCCAGATTGTCTAGCCCGGCTGATTTGTAGGGGTCCAGATTTTGCAGCTTTTTCAGAACATCAGCTATCTGGATTTGGGTGAAGGAGAAGTGGGGGAGGATTGGGCGAGTTGCTGTGGGGAGCGCAGGGCAGTTGACCGGGGTAGGGGTAGCCAGGTGGAAAGCATGGCCAGCCGTAGAAAAATGCTTTTTGAAATTCTCAATTATTGTGGATTTATCGGTAGTGACAGTGTTTCCTAGCCTCAGTGCAGTGGGCAGCTGGGAGGAGGTGATCTTATTCTCCATGGACTTTACAGTGTCCCAGAACTTTTTTGAGTTTGTACTACAGGATGGAAATTTCTGTTTGAAAAAGCTAGCCTTAGCTTTCCTAACTGCCTGTGTATATTGGTTCCTAACTTCCCTGAAAAGTTGCATATCACGGGGGCTATTCGATGCTAATGCAGAACGCCAAAGGATGTTTTTGTGCTGGTCAAGGGCAGACAGGTCTGGAGTGAACCAAGGGCTATATCTATTTCTGGTTCTACATTTTTTGAACGGAGCATGCTTATTTAAGATGGTGAGGAAGGCACTTTTAAAGAATAGGTGATATTTTAATGTTTTTATAGCAATCAATGACATTGTAATAATCCCATTCTACCCACTTATTTTTAACAGCCAATGCAATTTACCATAAAGCTGTCATTACCACCAAACCGTCATTACCACCACAATGTAAATATATTTCTTAAACCTTTTTTTTTACACATTAAATATCACACTTCGGTCTTCAAGTATAAAACACTCGTGTCCAACCACTTTAATTTCAACAAGAAATGGCATTGTTGATGGTAGGCTCCATGCAGGTGTACAAGGACAGCCAGTGCAGGCTCATATTTATTGAATTAAGGAATTCAAATAAAGATTTTTAAATGTGGTAGTACCAATCCTATAGACAGAGAAACCAAATAATCCAAAACCCCATTTGTTTGTCATTCAGTTCTTTTTAAAGTTGAATGTTTAATGTGATGGTGACGACATCGGCAGAAGGTGTTTTACGAAAACTGAGTAAAAACTGGTATTGACTGTGACCGTACAGTATATTGGTCACAGTCAATACCAGTTTATGGTTCCTGACAAAATAAGACTTTCTGTTACATTTTTTTGTTCTTGTAAAGAAACATACTTATTTTTTATAAGAAATACCAAAAGTGCCGTAGTTGCAAAATCACCCATTAGGTAAACATAAAATTTGGGATCAAATACTCAGAACATTGCTTTTATAATTATTATACTGTATATTGATTTTCACTTCACCACCATTCAAAGCAGGCTATGAGGGAATATAATACAGTTAAGGTAGATGTAACGGCTGGTTTAGGTGTAAAGTGGCTACTGTAGACATTCTGGAGTGGATAGCAGAATTTCATTACCTTCAGGCTGGGATTCATTCAATTACGCTTCACATTTGTGATTGAATTCCATTTTACCTTTCTGTGAGCTTTCTGAGCTCGCAATTTGTATAAATGGGAGGTGAGGTTGGCACTGAGGTGTGAGAGCTAGATGTGTTTGTCTGTCTTTTATGCCTGCCTGCCTGTCTGCTAGCAGAACTAGATCTACATGTCTGTCACTGTTAGCCCAGACACAATCAATTATGGAGTGTCTTAATTTTTCACCATGCATGAATGTTTTCAAGAGGACCAATGGGAGGAGACTGGCAGCAAAATAGACTATGAAGTCACACTTGAGACTGTGAGACATGATTAATCACCAATGGTCTGAAATTGCCAGTCTAAAACAAGACTAGATATCACAGATTGAAAGATTTATTTGAAGACGTTACTCACTCACTCATAGGATGCAGGTGGTTAGAGGGGAAATCAGGCTTCTCCGAATTTAGAAGAAAATCATTTGATATCTGCAGATTTTCAAGCACGTCACTAATGCCAATGCCACATAAGAAGATTTACGAAGTTCCTAAGAACATTTTGAGGAATTGCGAACTATCTTATGCACTTCTTTTTTTTTCCCCTTAAGAAGTTTACGTTTTTTCGTAAGTAATGTTTTGTGAATCCGGCCCCTGGTCTATTACTACAGCAGAGCCTGAAGACCAGGTCTGTAATACTACAGCAGTGTCTGACAAGAGGAGAGGTGTTGTCAGGGAACAGTCATAATCCCCCTGTAATGGAACCCAAAGATGTAGCTGTTGGAGTTGATGCCAGGTCAAATGAAAAGGAGCAGAGCTGTAACAGGGAATACAATTTAATAATGTCAAATGGCAGTCTCAAAAGCGTTCAGTATGTGTTTCTATCTATCATACCTCCAGACCAGGAACATTGCTGTCCAATATGATGGATATAGTTTCAAGGTAACAGCAAGGAGTGAACCACTACGTATCAGTTCAATTGAATACAGGACACCTGTTGCAATACCCTACAAAACCTATCCCATCCCCTATGTGATAAATGTCATGCTGCGCAGGGTACACTACTCCACTGCTTTGCCCTATGCTCTAACTTGTATGGTTATTGGTGTGGAATTTTTAGGATCCTCTCTGAAGTTCTGGAGACTTCAATTGACCCAGACCCGGTTCGGATAATCCTAGGAGTGTCTGAATCCCTAAACGGATTAACCAACTCCCAACAACAACTAATCTCTTAGTCTCATTTCAGCAAAAAAATGTATCTTGTTGTTTTGGAAAAGGAGGGAAGCGCCCTCTACCAAATTATGGCTCAGTGAATTGGCAAACACTGTACACTTAGAAAGAATTAGATATATTCTGAACAATAAATTATCAACATTTGATCAAATCTGGCAGCCTCTCCTCTCTTACTTGGACCAGTCGGCGCTGTGAATTTGGACATTTTAACGCACTCTCAACTGTAATATTTTAATCTACCCTTGGGTGGCATGTGCTTTCCCCAGCAGCCGAGCAGTGGGGGGATAGGGGGGTGACATCTGCCCTCTTTCTGTTTACCTGTCCTTGTTCTGTATGTCTTATTTTGTATTATTTACTTTGTACCTAGAACTCGGGGTCTTCTTGTTTCTGTCTGTTTTATGTTTAGATAAGAATTGCATACTTGTCTTTTCTACAAAATACCTATACACCATTCTTGTGTGTGTGTTCAATAAATATATTTGAACAGAAAGAAAGAAAAAAAATTGATCAGCACAGCACAAATGTTGGGGTTGCTATAGCAACGGACATCAGATCACGTCCTCTGACCATTTACAGTGCATTCGAAAAGTATTCAGACCCCTTGACTTTTTCTAAATGTTGTTACGTTACAGCTAGGGCTGTGGTGGTCACAACATTTTGTCAAGCTGGTGATTGTCAAGCAAATAACTGTCTCACGGTACTTGACAAACACATTTAGCATCTCCTGGCTTCCACACACAGCCTACAAGCTACTGATGCAGACCTTTGGAACATCTACATTGTAAGGCTGCATGATGCATCTCTAATGACTTGAAAAAAATTGCTTGAAAGGCATGAGCTCTGCTTAGTTTTTTGGCGCAGGCTGTACACACTTCATCAGTCTTGCATTCACAATTTGACAAGCACTTGATAATGCCTCGAATTTCACGGTAGTATCCCCTTTGTGGGATCCTATTGCACCCTAAAAAAAATCCATGCCTTTTGTGGCCATTGTGCCCTTGAATAAGGCTGTAACGTAACACCCTGTGATGGCTGGCTGGTCTGGCACTGAGGAGTTTCTTTCTCTCTCGGCTTCCAAATCTGCTAATTGGAGACTGAACATCTGTTGTGTTTGACCTGCTGCTCTAACAGACTACAGTTATATGGGTTATACAGCTGGGTGATGGGAGGGTGGAGGGAACTACAGCGACTTAAAACAGAAGCAGTAGCACACTTACTGCAAACTATCCCCAGATAGAATAGGATAGCACAGGATAGAATAATAGAATAGGACATCCTTACTTCTCAAACAGGCTAGGGAGTCATTCAAGAACAGCGAGAGGCAGAGTGTATCTGGCTACAGAGAGTGAGATATAGCAACAATTGCGTATGCCTGGTAGGAATAGATGAGGTTGGTTAGCGGCTTGATGAAGGCTGTGTGTGCAGTGACCCACCTCACTGCTTTCCATCCTGACTATTAGATTGAAATGGATAGTGTTCCTTCCCAGTGACGCCTCCGACACACACAGAGCAATCTAAGCCCACTTCCACAACCATCGCCAGGCACACTCATACCGACACACCCACACACATTACGCATGCAATCACTATATACTCACTTACATTTAAACACAGACACACTACTAAGCCCTGAGCTCACTGGCTGATGGGTCATCTGTGGGCCTGGCTGTAACAGTTTGTGTTATTTAATCAGGCCGTCTCTCGCTAGCCTGCAGCTGTGGTTCTGCACCTCCACTCAATTCAATTCAAAGAGGCTTTATTTGGCATGGGAAACATGTCTACAGTGCCAAAGCAAGTGAAATAAACAAACAAAAGTGAGAAGACACAAAACATCAACAAAAAACGATTTGAATTTAAGAGTGAATATTGCACTCAGAGGACTCATCTCTAGGTTCATCTCTCTGTAAGTGAGGGCTTTGTGGTGGAATGTGTGGGCATCGCTTCCTTTCAGGTGGTTGTAGAATTGAACAGCTCTTTTATGGATTTTGATAACTAGCAGATATATTCCTAATTCTGCTCTGCATGCATTGTTTGGGGTTTTGCGTTGTACACAAAGTATATTTTTGCAGAATTCTGCAATTGGGTTTAGTCCGAGGTAGGTATAGCTCTTTGTGTGCTCTAGGGCAGGTATTCCCATACTGGGGTACGCCAAATAAAGTAAGCAATGCCGTCGGGGGTACGCCAAATAAAAATGTGATTCACATTAAAAAAAAAATTTAAAAAAAATTCTTCACGTTTTCAAACAGTACCTTTTATATTTTCCAACAGGTCTGTACATTTGGGGGAGGTTTTTTCTCTCGCTTAAGTAGCCTCGTTGCACTGCCAAAAATATCATTTAAACCATCTAGTGTTCCGCGAAATAACAACACAATGTCAAATACAGGAAGACTAGTCAAATAATTAACATCCAATCACATTAACCGTTACTCTCTCGTGGGAAACTTTCACTCTTGCACAGACATTAGAAACAAAAATTGACAATTTGAAAAATAAGCCACGGGAGTTTTTGGAGCTAGAATAAAGATTACTTTCGAGTAGTAAGACATGTATAAAAGCAACAGATACCATTAATAAGAAGGGGCTAGAAGCGTCTTATATGGTGCGCTACCGAGTGGCTAGGACAGGCAAGCACCATACTATTGTGGAGGACTTCATTCTTCCTGCTGCCGTGGATATGGCTGGGACAATGCTGGGGTAAAAGGCCCAAAAAACTATACAGACAATGACTTCATCAAACAACACTGTTTCACGATGCATCAGTGACATGGCAGGAGACGTTTTGAAACAATTACTGCTTCACATACAAGCCAATGAATTACATGCATTAAAGCTGGATGAGTCAACAAATGTGGCTGGCCTGGCACAGCTCATGGTATGTCAGTTAAGTTTATGGGGGTATGGGACTATAAAAAGTTTGAAAACTACGGCTCTAGGGCAACGGCATCTAGATAGAATTTGTAGTTGTCCTGGCTACTGGACCTTTTTTGGAACACCATTATTTTTGTCTTACTGAGATTCAGGGCCCAAGGCTGACAGAATCTGTGCAGAAGATCTAGGTGCTGCAGTATGCCGTCCTTGGTTGGGGACAGAAGCACCAGATCATCTGCAAACAGACATTTGATTTCCGAGTCCAGTAGTGTGAGGCCGGATGCTGTAGACTATTCTAGTGCCCTTGCCAATTAATTGATTTACTGTATATGCTCAAGCTGCATCCCTGACTCACCCCACAACCCTGAGGAAATAAATCAGTGTTTATTGCACACTTGTTTGTGTACAGTGCATTGATTTTATGTTTTTCCCCAACACCGTTTTTCCATTAATTTGTATAGCAGACCCTCGTGCCAATTGAGCCCAAAAGCTTTTTTGAAATCAACAAAACAGGTTTTCTTTGTTTGTCAATACAGGTGTGCAGGGTGTATATGTGGTCTGTCATACGGTATTTTGCTAAGAAGCCAGTTTGACGTTTGCTCAGGACATTGTTTTCACTGCGGAAATGGAGTCTACTGTTGATGCCATCAACAGAAATGTCAGCTCTGCTTCCAGCTCCTAAGCAACTTTGCCGTATTTAAAAAAAAACATATATATTTCTTACATTATTAGGCCAGAATTTTTGGGTGTTATTACATACAGCCGGAAATAACTTTGGGATATCAGGGCGGCAGTAACTCACCAGCATTACAACCAGGAATACGACTTTCACAAATTGTATCCTTTGTTCGTACCCCCCAGGGCAATTTAACTTATTCCAGAGGCTGCTCCTAAACACAGCCGACGGAGAAGAGGAAATTCGGAGTGGACTTCAAATCCCACATATCACCATCCACTGCTTCTGAGATTATTACTCGCTAATGTTCAGTCTCTGGACAATAAAGTAGATGAGCACAGGGCGAAGATCTCCTTCCAGAGAGACATACTCTGTTTCATGGGAACATGACTCTCTCGGGATATACTGTCCCCGTTCATACAGCCGGTTGGGTTCTCAGTACATCGCGCAGAGAGGAATAAAGAACTCTCCGGGAAGAAGAAAGGCGGTAGTGTATGTTTCATGATTAACTACTCATGGTGTGATTGTGATAACATACAGAAACTCAAGTCCTTTTGTTCACCTGACCTAGAATACCTCACAATCAAATGCCGACAGTATTACCTCCCAAGAGAATTCTATTCGGTTATAGTCACAGCCGTGTATATTCCCCCTCAAGTCGATACCACGACAGCCCTCAAAGAACTACACTGGACTTCATGCAAAGTGTAAACCACATATCCTGAGGCCACATTCATTGTAGCTGGGAAATTTTAACAAAGAAAATTTGAGGAAAACGCTAGTGAAGTTCTACCAACACATTGACTATAGTACTCGCTCTGGAAAAACATCTGACCACTGTTACTCAACTTTTCGAAGTGCATAAAAGGCCCTCCCCCGCCCTCCCTCTAGCAAATCTGATCCCGACTCAATTTTGGTCCTCCTTTCCTATAGGTAGAATCTCAAACAGGAAGTACCCGTGCTGATGTCTATTCAACACTGGACTGACCAATCGGAAAGGTTGTTTTGATCATGTGGACTGGGATATGTTCCGGGTCACCTCTGAGAATAACATTGATGAATACACAGATACGGTGACTGAGTTCATCAGGAAGTGTACAGGAGATGTTCTACCCAATGTGACTTAAAACCTACCCAAACCAGAAACGGTGGATAAATGGCAGCATTCGTGCAAAACTGAAAGCGCGAACCACCACATTAAACCATGACAAGGTTGGGGCGGCATGTAGCCTAGTCCTCAGAGCACGCGCAGACCAGCTGTCTGGGGGTGTTTATGGACATATTCAATCTCTCCCTATCCCAGTCTGTTGTCCCCACTTGCTTCAAGATGTCCACCGTTGTTCCTATACCTAAGAAGGCGAAGGTAACTGAACTAAATGACTATCGCCCCATAGCACCCACTTCTGTTATCATGAAGTGCTTTGAGAAGCTAGTTAAGGATAATAACCCTTACCTGACACCCTAAACCCATTCATTTTGCTTACCGCCCCAATAGATCCACAGACGATGCAATCATTATCGCACTGCCCACTGCCCTATCTCATCTGGACAAGAGGAATACCTATGTCAGAATGCAGTTCATTGACTATAGCTCAGCATTCACCAACATAGTACCCTTGAAGCTCATCATTATGCTCGGGCCCTGGGTCTAAACCCCGCCCTCTGCAAATAGGTCCTGGACTTCCTGACGGGTCGGCCCCAGCTGGTGAAGGTAGGAAACAACACCTCCACTTCGCTGATCCTCAACACGGGCCCCACAAGGGTAGGTACTCAGCCCCCTCCTGTCCTCCCTGTTCACCCATGACTGCGTGGTCATGCATGCCTCCAACTCAATCATCAGGTTTGCAGACGACACAACAGTACTAAAAATCCCGAGAGAGCCTACAGGGAGGAGATGAGGGCCCTGGGAGAGCGGTGCCAGTAAATGACCTCTCATTCAACATCAACAAAACAAAGGAGCTGATCGTGGACTTCAGGAAACAGCAGAGGGAGCACGCCCCTATCCACATCGACGGGACCACAGTGGAGAAGGTGGAAAGCTTCAAGTTCCTCGGCGTACACCTCATTGACGATCTGAAATGGTCCACCCACACAGACAGGGTGGTGAAGAAGGCACAAAAGCACCTTTTCAACCTCAGGAGGCTGAAGAAACTTGGCTTGGCCCCAAAAACATAATAGAGAGCATCCTGTCAGGCTGTATCACCACCTGGTACGGCAACTGCACCGCCCGCAACCGCAGGGCTCTGCAGAGGGTGGTGCGGTTTGCACAACGCATCACCGGGGGCAAACTACCTGCCCTCCAGGTCACCTACAGCCCCCGATGTCACAGGAAGGCCAAAAAGATAAACAAGGACAACAATCACCCGAGCCACTGCCTGTTCACCATGCTACCATCCAGAAGGCGAGGTCAGTGCAGGTACATCAAAGCTGGGACCGAGAGAATGAAAAACAGCTCCATCTCAAGGACATCAGACTTAAATAGCCATCACTAGCCGGCTTCCACCCTGTTACACAACCCTGCACCTTAGAGGCTGCTGCCCTATATACATAGACTTGGAATCACTGGCCACTTTAATAATGTAACACTAGTCACTTTAATAATGTTTACATAAGTAAAAAATTATGTAATATGTATATACTGTATTCTATTCTACTGTAGTCAATGCCACTCCGACATTGCTTGATCTAATATTTATATATTTCTTAATTCTATTCTTTTACTTTTAGATTTGTGTGTACTATTGTGAATTGTTAGATACTACTGCTCTGTTGGAACCAGGAACCAACATTTCACTACACCTGTAATGACATCTGCTAAATTTGTGTATGTGACCAATACAATTTTATTTGCGATTTGATACTACAGATTTCTTTACTGAGATTGCTGTTGATGCAGATTCCACAGTAATTATTGGGGTCAAATTTGTCTCCACTTTTGTGGATTGGGGTGATCAGTCCTTGGTTGGGTGAGACATTTTTAAGTATAGCCAATTGGAATTTGTGGTCTGTATGTTTGATTATTTCATTTAGGATACCATCAACACCACAGGCCTTTTTGGGTTGGAATCCAATAACAATCCACACACACGCACGCACACACACACACACACACACACACCATCCATTCAGTATCTCCTGAGTCCCCCTGCTGTTGCCCCCCAGACAAACATGTTGTTCTTTCCACCCCACTGTGTGTGTGTGTGTGTGTTAGTTTAAGTAATCTGACAGAGTGGAGAGGGACTATCCCTGCCAGCAAGCCTGAGTGGCCTACTATACAGTCCTGCTAGAGGCGTCAGCATGCTTCATTTCAGTTGGCGCCTAGCGTGCCTGCATATTCCCCTAAAAGACATTTGCTTGAAAACTGAGAAAAGAAAAGCGGCAAAAGTATTGTTTGTCAATTTTTAGACGCCGTAGCCAGTATACACTTCCTCAAAATAGTCAACTCAAGAAATCTGTCATTAAGTTTGACGTTGTCACGTCTACTCCCACTCCCTCCCTCCGGCGTTCGTCATTGCCGGTTTACTAACCACTGCACCTGGCATTCATCATTACGCGCACCTGCGCTTCATCATTAAACACACCTGGACTCCATGACCTCACTCATTACCTCCCCTTTATCTGGCACTCCCTTAGGTTCTTTCCCCAGGCAGTATTGTTTCTGTTGTTCATGTCTAGACGCTACTCCTACATTGTATCGTTACATTAAACTTACCACCTGCTTCTCGAATCCCAGCGTCTAGTTGACAGATGTTTTTTTGGCGTAGAGATCGTAGTGCAGTTTTACATCTAAGATGTTTGGTGCAGTACATTTCAATGAAATAATTTGTATGAAAACAAGTTGTCTCTCGTTGAATGATAAAGAGACTTTATTGAATCCCTACTGTTGATCAATCACTGATGAAGGTGTGTCGAACTTAAACATCACAAAATATATGCACAAACTCTATCGAACTGTTTCAACTGGGAAGCATGTGGACGCCTTAACCCACAGAAATTGCCTTTACCCCCTATCAAGCCTCAAGGTGACAGCTAATGTTAGAGGTTTACGAGTATTTTATATTACTAGCAACTTGGCTAGTTGGCTAGCTTGTTCCAGTTCGTTTTCTCGTCAGGAATGAAGCCGGTAGAGTAGCTACCTTGCAAAATCGACAATTTTCATTCATAATTTATGCATTGACAGTTTGGAGTGGATCACAGACCAATACTATCATCTCGTTGGGTCTGGACTGCGAGGGACTGCCGCTGAAGACCCAATCTGCACTCACCGCATCTATCATCCATAACAAACAGGGCAGGCAGGCTATTGAGGATGTGCAACTTTTATTTTCTGTTAAATAAAATACTTTTTTTTTTAGCAAAGACTGGCATACATTTGCATCTTTACAGAAAACATGTGCTTCGACTGGAGCTCTGGATTGGCTTTTTTTAGCAGAGATGTGTTTTGTAAATAGCATCCTTAGTGATGTGGACACCAAGGAACTTGAAGCGCTCGACCCGCTTCACTGAGCTATTTGTAGGTTTGATCAGAGGCATGCATTTGACCACTCACTCACTGGGGACTACTGAAGTGGTATTATTCTTCTCTAAAACATTCCTTTCCCTTCCTCCCCCACTGTCTCTTCTGTGCCTTTAGATTTTTGAATTATCTGAGGAACTTATCCTTAGCCACTCTGGGAAGGGGGATGAGAGGGAATGAGTGTTCTTGGAACACTACTTCAACGTTGTATGAACGTTACTTACATCATTGGGCGACACTGTCAGCACACTTCTGCTCTTCCTCATCTTCCGTAGAGTATTCCTTGTTCAGTTCCACAGCCAGCCAGCTTCACATACACACCTGGAACAACACACACACACACACACACACACACACACACACACACACACACACACACACACACACACGTGTTACTGTTGTAGATTGCAAAGAGGAACACGCGCATACATGTGATGTTGTGTGACACATGTTAGTGTAGTTGTTTATTGTCTGATATAAAATATACATAGTAAAATAAAAGACAAGATGGTTTCCATTATTTTTATTTTGACAGGGAGTCATACTGAGACCAAGGTCTCTTTCTCAGATGAGATCTGCATACACGTCAATAACACACCAATATACACATCCATAACACACATCAATACATTAAAATCAAACCACAATCAGAGAAAACAAACACATTCTTCAGTAAAGAAAAAGGTACACAATCAGTCTTTTGAATTGCACTAGAGGTTCCAATTCATTCAATTTTAGAGAGGCATTGATAAAAGCAGATTTACCTAACTCTGTGGAGATCAAAGGGCTCTCGAGAGTTCGCCATTCCTGAGACCGTGTATTGGTACGTCTATAAGTTAACAATGGAGTAAAGTACGGTGGAAGTTAATGCAGGAGGGCTTTATAAACAGAGTGCAATGCATCAATCTATAGAATTGCCAGCCTACTTTCTGATATAGAATGCAGTGACGTGTGCTGATCTTGTCGCCCATAATAAAGCTGCATTCATATAGACAATATCTGTCACGTATACTCCCTCTCCGGCACTCGAAGTCACCAGGCTGCTCCTTATTATGCACACGTCACAATCATTACGTGCCTCATCAGACTCACCTGGGCTCCATCACCTGCCTCCCTCTATATGTCACTCCCTTTGGTTCGTTCCCTAGGCCTTATTGTTTTCTGTTTCCTGTCTGTACGCTACTCGTGTTTCTTGTTTTGTTCCCTGTGTTATTTATTATTAGTCACTCCCTGTACTTGCTTCCCGACTCCCAGCGTACACGTTACAATATCCCCATAGTTTATAACCGGTATGAATGTCGACCGAAAGATTTTGTTTTCTGCTGTTTTAATGAAAGGCATGACTTAATCCAATAAAATAAGCCCATTTTAAATTCTTAATTTCTTAACCCGTGTGCGGTGTTCATGTTTTTGTTATTCACCCAATGTTCACAGGTCTGATGGACCCACAACATTATTGGGTTTTTAAAACAAAGCCATAACAATTTATATAAAAATACATAGATGTTGACTAATATCAATTACAAGCAATATAGACATACATATAGACATACATGGTTAATATTTGCCATTTACCTCTGCTAGATCACATTTATCAATAAAACCTGTTTTTTTAATAAAATGTATAAACATGATTTATTCCATCCATGTCTTGATTATCTTAAACAAATAAATATAACAAGGTTTATCATCACTATTGATGTTTATTGCTTTGAAATGAACAAATTGGAAGGACAAATTTTACATACACTATTTTATGGAAATGATAAATGAGCCCCATTGAACACAAATTAAGGCTGGTCTACACACCACAAGAGGGACAGAGTTTTACTGTGTGTGGTTGCAAGTGCATTTCTTGCACTTGATGCATGTGTACTGTCTTCCTGTCCTTCTTGGGTCCCAACACATTGCAGAGCTTCTTCTTGTTGCTACCGGCTGCAATCTACAATGATGAAAACACTTAGTTCAGGAATTTTATTAACATCTCACTCACATATATAGTTACAGCAGGTCAAGGTAGGAGAGTCAGACACACACACACTCACATATATAGTTACAGCAGGTCAAGGTAGGAGATTCAGACACACACACACTCACATATATAGTTACAGCAGGTCAAGGTAGGAGATTCAGACACACACACACTCACATATATAGTTACAGCAGGTCAAGGTAGGAGAGTCAGACACACACACACATGCAACAACATCACTCACACCAGCAGCATCCTCCTGAATCCTCCTCACTATGGCTGCAGAAGCTGGGGTCCTTGGGATATGTTGCCTCCTCTGGATTTGAGGTCTTACTAATGACTTGCCCAGCTCCTCGACAAAGAGCTGTCTCCTCTGGAGCTTCCCTCTGTTCCAATCTGGGTTCAACGCCATCTAAATGACAAACGCATTGTATGCCGAAATGTCCATGATGTTGAAGAATATTACAAGTGGCCAGCGTAGGGTTTTTCTTTTGCATCTGTACCCAGTCACCAGCTTCTCTAAATTGTCCCTCCTTTTGTGGCATTGTAATCCATTATGATTTCTGTTTTTTTTACATGAGTACCACATTTTTGCCTTTCTCTGCCGATGAGCTGATTGCTGACGGTCTGGTCCTGGGACTGGCTGCTGACGGGCTGCTCCTGGGGCTGGTTCAGGGTCAATCTCACCCTCCTTTCAAATCACTGTCAGACTCCTAATTGACAGAGGCATGATCCTCATATTTGGAAAATTCTTCATCTTCCAAAGTGGAAGATGCTCCTTCCATACTAGCTTCTCTCTCTCTGCAAAAATTATTTCTAAGGCCCTCTGCGCAGAGATTATTTTTGCCATACTGATTGATTGTGGTAAGGAGCCACACATGCAAAGCTATTTGTGTCCCTCCCCCAATTTGCACCTGGCTGGGGTAGAGTGTGGAAAAATACAGCATTTTTTACAATGTATCAAAATAATATATTGTAATAACATTGTGCAGGTTCTCGCAAGACATTGTGTAGTTTCACACACTACAAAGGGTAAAGAGTGTGAGAAAAGCGGGAGAAAGGCAGATGGACAGGGAGACAGACAGGTTCTTGGTGCTATGTTGAAACAGCAGGCCCAGGGAGGAAGAAGAGAGGCACACAGCACCTATACACACACACACACACACACACTACACCAGATTTGTATTACCCTCGGGTCCAGTGGACCCGAACACCACATATGTGTAAGGTGGTGCACAGTGTGCACTCAATGAAAAATGTGTTATTTTAGAAAATAATTAATTGTATATTTTTTCTTTGAGTAAATACTGAAAATGGGTCCCACAGACCCGAACACCACACAAGGGTTAAGTAACTCATCAACATGCTTTTTGAAAGATAGCTTTTTGTAAATCCTGATGCCCAGATATTTATAAGCGGGGACATCATCAATGAGGGCACCTTCCAAAGCACATATGCATAAATCATCAGATACATTTTTGCGTGATTTGGAGAATAACATATACTTGGTTTTACCTGCATGAAGTACCAATTTCAGTTCAACAAAGGCCTTCTGTAAAGCAATGAAGGCAGATTGTAGTTCAGATAGAGCCTGGTCAACTGTGGGGGCAACAGCATCTTCTGCATATAGGTGTATGTAAAAAAAAAAAATCAAAAATTGTTTTAATGCAGCTAGACCAACATTTTTTTTTTTATAGACAGTAAACAGTACAATCAATCACTGTGGGACACCTTTTGTAATATCAAGGAAACCTGACATAACACCATCCCAAAAAACACGTGTCCTGTCAGTCAAGTATTTTTCAAACCAATTACATGACCAATTACATGACGCCTGATCCATGCCGATGGCAGACAATCTTTGAATCAATACATAGTGGTCAACAGTATCGAAAGCCTTCAATAAGTCAAAGAGTTCAGCACAGTGCTTCTTCCTATCCATACCCTCAATCACATAATTGAACACCATGGTTGCTGCAGATGACCAGACTGGTGAACACTTAGAATACATCTCGTGCCTAGAAAGGATCTAAGCATACAGTTGATTAATGATTCTAAAATGTTTGCTTGGCAAAGATACATTTGAGACATGGCAATAATTATTTAGGTTTAGGGGTCACCACCTTTGTGGAGAGGGAGCACATGGGCTGCCTTCCCAGCCCTGGGGATAGCATCCGAGATGATGATGATGATCAGATAAAAAAATAGGTCAATGACTCCGTAATCAGCAGATGAGCCCGAGTGGATTATTTTTTTTTTTTACATCAATCTTAAGGCATCTAGCATATCACAAGTACAACATTGTAGAAATGAAACAAAAACTCACTACAAGTTGAATGATCTTCTAATGAGCTAACTGGAGTCTGTGAGAGGGGAAGAGCAGTTGACTGACTGACCAGGGTCAATAAAACCACAATTTCTTTCAAATAAAAAAGCCACCCAAGATAAAAGCATCACTTATCAATTTTTTTCTCGGTAACGATGCCAGAGTCTGACATCTTGCTTTCCACACTTCAGTGCATTAACAGTGTAACGTGCCATTTGGAGGATTCGGAGAGTGGAACATCAGCTATATGAAAGATAAGACATGGACACTAGACAGCATACTGTAGTGATGCGCGGGTTGACTCATAACCCGCAGTCCCCGCGGTTATATCCTCGGGGCAGACGGGTTTAGGGTAATTAAATATTGTGTAGCTGAAGGGCGGGCGGGTTGAATAAAGATACAAAAATACTTAAAAAACCCATATGTGTAATTATTGTGAAATTTATATAGGCTTAATTAAGGTTCTTTATTTTAGGCTGAATTAATTGAACATCGCCAAATGCATAATTAAAAGAAAATTACCCCTATTTGATACAACCCTTGCTGTTAAGAGATCGCAATGCAGTATACAACTGAGCTAAACGTTTGGAACAAGTTCACTTTCTCATCCGTAGCCTAAAAACGCACAAGTTAGCTGTTTAGCTCACATCTGAAGGCTAGGGGGCATTTAGGACGTCTTCTACTGCTGATTGCTAAATTATCCTAATGATTATGATCACACTTCCTCAATTCAAATATTATGGCGACACTATACCAAAGTTAGTTTCGTATAGTTTACAAACTTGGGAACCAAGCTTGAGTTTTATCAGTGTAGCCTTTAAAAAAAAACTCCAGGCTTCAGTCATAACTGTCAATTTATAGAACAAAAAATAAAGAATTACAGGGGGCAGTTTTGACTTGAAATTTGGACTTGGGAACAGGAGTGGAGAAATGTCTTTCTTTCATCTTGAGAGAATGCAATGCTCAGTTACATACCATGTTGTCTTCATCATAATAGCATCATAAAAACTGATAGTATTTCAACCACATAAAATATGCATCGAAGCCAAACTAAAATCTTATCAGAAACACGTTGGGTCGTTTCCACAACTCTATTTTCCTTACAACCGATTTAAAGAGGTGTCATTTGGACACTTTGCACAGAAAATCTTTCCTGTTTAGTTTTTTTTTTGTCATCTTTGCTCCCCGAAAGATGACAGAACTTTACCGATGTCAACTAGATTTGAAGGATTAATTCTATTGATTTATTACGTTATTCTGTTGAGCAAGGGTTTATTCAGTCTTCTAGGGCAAAATATAATGACAAAAGGGAAGCTACAGTATATGTATCTAATTATAGACAAGTTGCCTACCAAAGAGTTGTAAATTATAAGCAGAAACATATCTAAATCAGGCCAATAAATATCCTGCACCCCCTGTCAAAAAATCGTTCTGCAGTCTTTGACTTTGCATTTTCTATATTTGCGGGTTAGGGTTGGGTGCGAGCCTCATATTTTCACTTTATCAAATATAATCGGGCTGCTGTTGATGGGTTATTAGCAATTGCAGGCGGGTAGGGGTGAACAAACAGCTGACCTGTGCACCATTAGCATACAGAGCTCAACAGGACATGTAACGTGGTGCGCTGCTCCTTTGGTATGCTAGCTTGCATTTAGCCACACATCCCTTGGTCAAGTGATAACTTCAGCAGATTTTCGGTTCCACAGTCATTAAAACGTGCAGGCTGGCATTTATGAATATCCTCTCTAAGCTAGGGGGCAGTATTCTGAATTTCGGCTGTCTGACGTGCCCCTAAGTAAACTGCCTGTTACTCAGGCCCAGAAGCTAGGATATGCATATAATTGGTAGAATTGGATAGAAAACACTCAGAAATGTCTAAAACTGTTAAAATAATGTCTGTGAGTATAACAGAACTGATATGGTAGGCGAAAACCCGAGGAAAATCCATCCAGAAGTTTTGTTTTTGAGCTCCCAGGCCATTCCTATGTTGGCCTATTGAATTTACAACCAAAAATCGACCAGATTGCAGTACCTATGGCTTCCACTGGATGTCAACAGTCTTTAGAAAAGGTTTCAGGCTTGTTTTTTGAAAAATGAACAAGTAGTTGTACTACTCATTAGGACTCTAGTCTTGTGGCGCGCGTGAATGAGGGTGCGCACTTCGTTATTTATCTCCGGTATTGAACATACTACATTCCGTCTTAAATTGTAGCATTTATTTACATATTAGGGTACCTGAGGATTGATTACAAATGTTGTTTGACTTGTTTGGACGAAGTTTACCAGTAACTTTTGGGATTCCTTTGTTTGCATGTTTTATGAGTTGAACGGGTGGATTACTGAATCAAACGTGCCAACTAAACTGACTTTTTTGGGATATAAAGAAGGACTTTACCAAATGAAATGTCCATTTGTTGTGTAGCTGGGACCCTTGGGATTGCAAACAGAGGAAGATCTTCAAAGGTAAGTGATTTATTTTATCACTATTTCTGATTTTTTGACGCCTCTGCTGGTTTGGAAAATATTTTTATGCTAGGTGTATGCGGGCGCTGTCCTCAGACAATAAAATGCTATGCTTTCGCCGTAAAGCCTATTGTAAATCGGACAAAGCGGTTCGATTACCAAGATTCTAAGCTAAAGAATGATGTATGACACTTGTATTTTTATCTGGATAAGAGCGTCTGCTAAATGACTTAAATGTAAATGTAAATGTATGAATGTTTAATATGACGATTATTGTATTTTAAATTTCACGCTCTGCAAATTTCACCGGATGTTGTCGTGGTGGAACGCTAGCGGGACACCTAGCCCAAAGAGGATATTGCCCTGGAGGCAGCTCTGCAGAGTGTTCACTAGCTGGCACAGCCAAAAAGTAATAAAATCAGATTTTAAACCTAACCCTTACCTTAACCACACTGCTAAACTTAATGCCTAACGCTTACCTTACATTTTTATTTTCATAAATTTTACCGATATAGCTAATTTTGACTTTGGAGCTGGTCCATCTGGCGGAAATCGCTCAGTTCTGCCTCCAGGACAAGATTCATGACAATAAATGTCAACCTGCTAAAAAAGCATAACAAAAACACTGCTGCCACCAATGCAATGCTCCGTTTGGAGGATTCGAAGCTGGGACCATCAGCTATGTGAAAGAAGAGACTTGGACACAAGACAGCATATGGCGCTCAACAGGACGTGACTTTATTCCAGGACATGTGACCACCGTCTCAATTAGTTCACGTGACACAGGTTAATTTATGGACACAAGTCAGGCATTAGTAATCAATGATGAACATCCAATTCTCATACTTACAACTGTTTTCCAAAATTGTGACGGATCACCAGCAGAGTCTGATATAGAACTTAGAAAGTAGCTTGATTTAGCGTTCTTAAATTAAGGAAGTACTGTACATCTATTGTACAGTATACAGTAGGGGTTGTGTCTAGATTAGTTGTATGCAGCTTGTGTTACACACAACCTCAGGGTGAACCCTGCCATGTAAAACTGATAAGAATCTACAGGATGTGGATGAAATTAATAACCCTTACTTATGTGGTTATTGAATTGAGCAAACAGTGATGTGAGATGCTAGAGACAAACAAATGTCTTTTCACTGTACAACGTCAATGCCATTCACATAGTGGTCTATTAAGAATTACTGCAGTGTCTGGGACAGAGAGCTCTTTGACTGGGCTAGATCTGACCTGGGCTAGAGGGGGGAAAAGAGAAAGGAGTAGAGAGGGATTGTGTTCAAACCCAGGACTTCTCTCTCCCATGACACTCCTTTCCAACACGACATCAGATGGTGTGTGAAGGAATCAGAAACAGGGTCAGAAAAACCAAGCACACCAATAATAAGTAGACCCACAGTGAGTTAGACTGAATGATCCAATCCACCTCGGAAAACCAGGTATTTGCACTCTGTTTTGGTGTGGAGTAAATCTGCTCTCCTCAATGGCTCTGTGTTTGTTCTCTGTCTCCATTCAGAACTCACTGTACAAACACAATATTATTCTGACTGTTGACTCACCTTCCAACCCCCATAACAGTTCCATAGTGCACTGCTACTCAAGAGAGGGATGTTTTCTGTCAAACCTGAGGTAACTGATCAGATTTCAGAGTTCCACAAAAACATGACATCCACTTTCAAAAATAGTATCTACTAAAGCTGCAATATGTACGTTTTTGTATTTATTTGAATGCTCAAAAGCTCCAACAGATCGCTAGTGGTCATCCAATGTGATGCAACAGTAACAATATTGTGCCTCTAGCCTGCCTGAGAACAGTTGTATTCATAGGTTGTTATTTTCCATCGGGTCAGATTTCCCTGCCAGATTTTGTGGGGCTCACAATGAGTGACGCGTTTTCCGTCAGTGAGGAGGCGGTGTGATACTGTAGCTAGCTAGCTGAGCCCATGGCTAACACTTGGCTAATGGCTAGCATCGATAGCTAGCTTACAGACTTGGGAGACGTGAGGCGCTAACGACCTGACCCAGAAGCAACTACTCCTCCATCTAAATTTGGAGAGCAGACAGGCAAAAAGGGAAAGCGATAGAGCCCGGGCCAAGATGAGAGTAAACCTCAGATTTGCGTTTACACAGTGGAGAGAACTAAGGGAGTTGAAGGGATTCAAAACCGACCCTGTACATAGCTGAGCTGGCTTGCTGACATTTCTGACAAGTCAAAAACTGTACCCTGTTTCTGGTGCATGTATTTCATGACACTCATTTGCTACAACAAGTGGCAACGTTGTTAAAAATTTAATCACAGAATTGTAAAGCTACACCGTTACCGTGGAAATGTTCTCAACTGCACATCTCGTGTTCTTGATCTGAATGCCCCATCTTTAGTCAGCTGTTGTACAACACAACGTTCAAAAACGAGCTTGTTTTGATATCTGATCTAGGTCAGGGATGGTTATCTCCATTCCTCTGGGGCTTGATTGGTGACACACTTTTTCCCCAGAGGTCAAACAGTTTTAATTATTTGGATTGGTTTTCAGTTTAGAATGGAATTAGTTTAAAGTGTGATATTCAGGCGTGATAGTTAATTCTATAGACAAAATAATCACCAAATATTATTCTATTTTTCAGCTAAAGAAGACTGTAATCACAAGTCTCAAAGGTGAAGTGTCTACACATTGAAAACTGCAAAGGACTACACCGACGTCCCAGAACTTCAGAGAGCAGTAATGTGAAGACTGAGCTCTCAACTGGGGCTACAAAGGAGAATGATCCTGAGACTCTCTGAAGTGCCACCACCAACAGCGTCTGAGCTGCTACAACTTTGAGGAGACATCGCCGCGCAACACAGGGTGCAGTCAGCACACCTCAGGTCAAACAGTTTTATTAGAGCGATAAACAAGAATGCAAGGTAATCTCCTCAAAATAACAAAAGCACAGCGTTAAGGGATACATTCTGATAAAGTACTGAACTGATCACTCAGACCAAAAAAGATATCTCGAAATTGAGTATTTTTCCTAATAGGGATCCAAATTAAGAATAAAGCATAATGTAGTCGTGGAAAGTATAACCTCTTATGTAAACATAGTTGGCAATAAATACATGGAATATTGAAGTGGTGAAATGGCAGCAGTTGTGTGTTGTAAGGTGCAGGAGTCTCCCTGCAACTGATCCATGTGCAACCGTGACGTTGTCCGGAGGTACTCCATGATGTCAAAAATCATGGATGGTCTGCGGCTCTTCAAAAATGTAATCCTACAGAACAAAATGTACACAACACTTATTAGGATTGTAATGTTCACTACATGGTCTTTTATGTATACCCTAATCAGGATTTTCATGCAGAAGAGTTGAGTATAACACTTCTACAATCCATAGACAACATCTTCATAGCTATAGCTCTCAGGAATCAAGGTGCCATCCCAGTAATGTTATTAGCTAGCTAAAGTAGTATAGCTACTGGCACTAAGACCGCACTCAATGAGCTGTATATTATCATAAGCAAACAGGAAAATGCTCATCCAGAGGCGGTGCTCCAAGTGGCCGGGGAATTTAATGCAGGGAATCTTAAATCAGTTTTACCAAATTTCCACCAGCATGTTAAATGTGCTATTAGAGGGGAAAAAACTCTAGACCACCTTTCCTCCACACACTGAGATGTGTACCAAGCTCTCCCTCACCCTCCATTTGGCAAATCTGACCATAATTCTACCCTCCTGATTCCTGCTTACAAGCGAAAATTAAAGCAAGAAGCACCAGTGACTCGGTCTATAAAAAAGTGGTTAGATGAAGCAGATGCTAAGCTACAGGATGGTTTTGCTAGCACAGACTGGAATATGTTCCGGGACTCTTCCGATGGCATTGATGAGTACACCACATCAGTCACTGGTTTCATCAATAAGTGCATTGATGACGTCGTCCACACAGTGACTGTACGCACATACCCCAACCAGAAGCTGTGGATTACAGGCAACATCCACACTGAGCTAAAGGGTAGAGCTGCCACTTTCAAGGAGCGGGACTCTAACCTGGAAGTTTATAAGAAATTCCGCTATGCCCTCCAACGAACCCTCAAACAGGCAAAGCATCAATACAGGACTAAGATCGAATCTTACTACACCGGCTCCGATGCTCGTCGGATGTGGCAGGGCTTGCAAACTATTACAGACTACAAAGGGAAGCCCAGCCGAGAGCTGCCCAGTGATACGAGCCTACCAGACGAGCTAAATTACTTCAATGCTCGCTTCGAGGCACGTAACACTGAAACATGCATGAGAGCATCAGCTGTTCTTGACGACTGTGTGATCAAGCTCTCCGCAGCCAATGTGAGTAAGACCTTTAAACAGGTCAACATTCACAAGGCCGCAGGGCCAGACGGATTACCTGGCTACTCAGAGCATGTGCTGACCAACTGGCAAGTGTCTTCACTGACATTTTCAACCTCTCCCTGTCTGAGTCTGTAATACCAACATGTTTCAAACAGACCACCATAGTCCTTGTGCCCAAGAACACTAAAGTAACCTGCCTAAATGACTACCGGCCCGTAGCACTCACGTCTGTAGCCATGAAGTGCTTTGAAAGGCTGGTCATGGCTCACATCAACACCATTATCCCAGAAACCCTAGACCCACTCCAATTTGCATACCGCCCTAACAGATCCACAAATGATGCAATCTCTATTGCACTCCACAGTGCCCTTTCCCACCTGGACAAAAGGAAAACTTATGTGAGGTTGCATCACCACCTGGTATGGCAACTGCTCGGCCTCCGACCACAAGGAACTACAAAGGGTAGTGCGTACGGCCCAGTACATCACTGGGGCCAAGCTTCCTGCCATCCAGGACCTCTATACCAGGTGGTCAGACGAAGGCCCTCACCCTAGTCATAGACTGTTCTCTCTGCTACCGCATGGTAAGCGGTACCGGAGCACCAAGTCTAGGTCCAAGAGACTTCTAAAAAGCTTCTTCCCCCAAGCCATAAGACTCCTGAACATCTAATCAAATGGCTACCCAGACTATTTGTATTGCCCCCCCTCCCCCATTTTACACTGCTGCTACTCTATTATCTAAGCATAGTCACTTTAAAAACTATACCAACATGTACATATTACATATTACCTTAATTACCCCGACTAACCCGTGCCCCGGCACATTGACTCTGTACCGGTACCCCTTGTATATAGCCTCGCTATTGATATTTTACTGCTGCTCTTTAATTATTTGTTACTTTAATTGATATTTTTTGAAGGTATTTTATTAACTGCATTGTTGGTTAGGGCTTGTAAGTAAGCATTTCACTGTAAAGTCTACACCTGTTGTATTCAGCGTATGTGACAAATAACATTTGATTTGATACTGTAGGAGTCAAAAGAGCAAAGGATTGAATGCATGCCAAAGCCAAGGTTATTTTCCATGAATACAGAGCTATGATAGTCAAAATTACACTTCTACAATCAATACACATCTTCATAGCATAGCTCTCAAGAATCAAGGGGCCATCCCGGTAATGTTATTAGCTAGCTAGCAAGCTAGTATAGGAGTCAGAGAATGGCAAAGGACTTGCCAAAGCCAAGGTTATTTTCCATGAATGCTGAGCTATGATAGTCCCAAATAAATGTTTTACCCAAGTATGATAACTACTATACTAAAGCTATCCTTATATTGCTATCTTGTACCAGTCAGGGAAATTCACAGTAGCTATTATCAATGATGTAGCTAGCTAAGTTAGCTAGCTAGCTACCTTGACATTGCTAACGTTAGCTAACAATGTGAATATTATAATATGTCTAACATTTTTAGTACCTGCTCTGAAGACATTGATGCTCAAATGGAATCTTCAATGTTGTCTGTAACTGTTATCACATTGACATACACAGTTAGGGTTGCCAACTGTCCCGTATTAGCCGGGATGTCCCTTATATTGGGCTAAATTGGTTTGTCCCATACGGGGCCTCCCTTGTCCCGTATATTCATCCAATCACAGTATAGCGCCAATTCCTGCAAAGTAATTTCTGTTGTTCGGTCGGTTTAGCATATCAAGGAAATATGGATAAACCTGCAAAAAAGAAAAGACTGCAGCTACAACAAACAATGGGAAGCAAAAAAGATGTGGGTTAAGCCCATCAGTGGTGACTCGATGAAAGCTTTCTGTACTTTATGCCGTCGGGAATTCTCAGTTGGCCATGGAGGGGAGAATGACCTAACTCGGCATGCATCCACAGAAATGCACAAGAAGGCCACGCTAGCTAAAGGTGCTAACAATATCGGTGCATTCTTCGTGACGTCTACTGCGGAAAATGACAAAATCGCGTCAAGTGAAGCCTTGTATGTGTACCATACGGTTAAACACGGACTCAGCTACAACAGCACCGACTGTCTTGTTAAGCTCAACGGTGCTTCGTTTCATGACTCAAATGTTGTTTAGAAGATGCACTTGGCAAGAACGAAAGCTGAGGTGATTACAATGAATGTTTTAGGACCAACGACTATGCAGGATATTTTGGATGAGCCCGTGTATTTCTGTTGCCAGTGATGCCTCAAACAAGGGAAATAGACAAATGTTTCCAGTGTGCATGAGATTTCAGTGTCTGATACAAGAAACGTCTGACCTCTGTGATTGCCAACAAGGGTTTTGCCACCAAGTACTAAGTCATGTTTTGCAGAGGGGTCAAATACTTATTTCCCTCATTAAAATGCAAATCAATTTATAAAATTTTTGACATGCGTTTTTCTGGATTTCTTTGTTGTTATTCTGTCTATCACTGTTCATATAAACCTACCATTAAAATGATAGACTGATAATTTCTTTGTAAGTGGGCAAACGTACAAAATCAGCAGGGGATCAAATACTTTTTCCCCCCACTGTAGTTACACAGTGCAGGTTTAACTGTCACCATGAAATATAAATATATATATATATATATAAATAAATATATATATATATATAACATAAATCATGAAGAGTAATAGTAAACTACACAGTCTATTGTAAAAAGACAAACAACACATTTTTCACTGTTCTCCACACATTTTATACTTCTTCTAATGTGGTGCTGTGGCCACTGAGACACATTGAACCTCAACCACCAAGTTTTATCTCTGTCACCAGAACCCTTTGTTTCTCCCTATAGGAATGTAGGGTTAATATGGATCTTACATCTCATATAATTCTGTGTTGAAGGTGCCCTTCCCTCCGTGCCAAGGTGAATCATACTCCACCAGAAACAATATGTTTAATATAGTCTGTAATGTGACCGCCACAGCAGTCCCATATCCAACAAGATCTAAATCTAATAGGTTCCCTTCTAAATTGTACATATTATGGATGAACATCCATTTTTGACGCATTAGTTCCGCATGGTTACAGAGTTCATTCTGTGTGGTTACAGGGTTAAAATAGAAACAAACCAAATGTTAACAGTTTAGGTATTAATTCAGAGTGGTTAAGGTTAGGACTATGGTTTGGGAAATGCTTAAAACAAAATAATTAAAAACAAAGTGCTGTCTTCCTCAACTATCATCAATAGCAATGTGAACTGTGGCGGCGCAGTGGTCTAACCAGGCTGCCAATATCAGCCAGCCACACCAGATTAGAGCTAACTGGGGCCCACTGGGACAGGCCTAATTACTAAATAACTGCCTAAATGACTATCACCCCGTAGCACTCACTTCTATAGCCATGAAATGCTTTGAAAGGCTGATCATGGCTCACATCAACACCATCTTCCCAGACACCCTGGACCCACTCCAATTCGCATACTGACCAACAGAGCCACAGATAATGCAATCTCTATTGCACTCCACACTGCCCTCACCCACCTGGACAAAGAGAATACCTATGTAAGAATGCTGTTCATTGACTACAGCTCAGCATTCAACACCGTAGTCCCCTCCAAGCTCATCACCAAGCTTTGGACCCTGGGACTGAGCACCTCCCTCTGCACCTTGATCCGGGATTTCCTGACGTGCTGCTCCCAGGTGGTGACGGTAGGCAACAAAAGGTCTACCGTTTTTTTTAACCTTACACATTTTTTCTTGTGGTTTTCTATGGAACGTTTTCTTAATGTTCTGAGAACATGACTTTAATTACTGTACAACCATGAGGAAACCTGCAGAAAACATTATGCTGAAGTACTGAAATGTCCACAAAAATATGACAACATTCCCAATGTCAAACTAGTTGAACAACGTTCCTAGAACATTACCAAAAATGTTATTAAATGTAACCATGTTAAATGTAACCAACTTTTAGGAAACATTCTGTTAAAGTATACCAAGAAAATAACGTTATTTTGTGAAGTTCCTAAAATGTGCTGAAAATGTTATAAAGCCAAGCAACTATTGTGCATCATTCCCAGAACGTTGTGGGGAGGTTGTATGCAAAATAGGATAGCTCTCACCAAGCTCTAAGAAACATATGGTTCTCAGAACATTATGTGCTAGCTGGGTGATTTAGACCAGACTAATGAACTACTGTCTGGAACTACAACCCGTTATGACTTTGAATCAATTTGAATTACCCATAATCATAGGAATGAAGAACCGTGTATGTTTTCGATAGCGCCATTGATCACGCTGTGTTTGATCAATGATTGTCATCTGGTCTGTCTGTGTACTGTAGCCAGATCCATTCAAATTACTGTATTTGTTTGAACAACCTTTGTGTTTCACAAAAGAGCTGTTCATGTTCTCCATGAAGGATGTTTGTGTGTGGATGTGCGTGCATGCATGCATGTGTGTACAGTAAATACCACAGTAGATCTGAAGAGTAGACAACCTTATCATAACCTTATAATGGTTATGGTCAGGCTGTGATGGGAGTGCTAACTACAGGCCATAGCCTCACTAAATCACATGGGTGACTAGAAGGCTGGACGCTTAAATAAATGTCAGCTTTCTGTGGGGATTATAGTATGATTTTGGTGGGGATGGGTAGATGTTGATGTACTGGGGAGGCAGAGGTGGTGAGTGGTGAACAGAGATGATCAATGAGGTATAGGACCGGGAGGTTACCCGAATCACCTGTGATAATGGAGACATTGGGGATAAACTGAGGTGGCATTGGGGAGATATTGGGAAACAGATGACAAAATCAAGTGTTGAATGCTAATGTCATTTGTTTTATCTAGCTTTGTGGAGTAGACACCAGCACATCAATAGGGAACTCTGTAATATTGTGTTTGACATATTGAAGCGGAAATATAGAAAGCCTTTATGGTTCATATAAAATATGAAGTCATCCTCCCTGAACCAAGAGGGAAATATCTATCTGTGATGAGTATTGAATTACACACATTGGTTGGAGGACATTTATTGGCAATAAGACCAATTCTCTTATTACTTTGCCCGTCCCGGAGATGAAATGGTATTTGAAGTGTAACTCTTCAAATGCGTCATTTACAATACATATGTCTCTGTCTTACAATAGTGCTGTTGGAACAGAAGGCAACAGAACGGAGAACGGGGCTTAGTGAGCTAATACGTACAAACACACATTATTAAATGTGTAGTAGAGGGACTCTGTTGCTGGATCAGAGAGGAAGACAAAGAAGACTAATAATACTGTATTATACATTGTGAAACTTTTTTTTGCTGCTTTGGAACATACTGTACAAGTCAGAAGCTCTCAGATTCAATACAATAATCAGACAAACAAACAGTTTATATTTACTGTTGGTAAAGTCACCAATGGCAAGAACATTTTTATTTTTCACCTCCCAAATTCCTCACACCAACACACGTTAATGGTTACCTCATAAACAAGTGTGTATTATGTGTGTGCTTATGGAGCCTAAAGATGTACAATGAAGACATATGGATATTGACATTAGCCAAGGCTAATGGGGGACAAGACGCTAGCAGAAGTTTGCCCAACAGCCAATCATTGATCAAGAGCGTGGGTGTTTGATTGGCTGAGGAGTGGCCTGTGGGAGAGGAACAGCAGCCAACCTATCAAACACACTGAATGTAATGATTGGGTATGTGACATTAGACAAAGCATTAGCATACTTTGTCCTGTACAATATGGTAGCCTGTGTGTTAGTATCATGTATTAAAAACAAAAAACTATGTGAGAAGTTCGCATTGGTCTGAAGCGGAAAAAGGAAATCCACATGAGCATCACAATGCCTATTCCACCCATGCTCTACCAAGGTTTTCCAGCACACAGCGTTTACCTACAACAGTAGCTATATTGGTATTGTACTTCAAACTATGTGTAGGCAGGTTGCTTAGAATTCAAACCTTCTCAAACAAATGAATATGTAGCTTAAAGTTGTTTGTACTTCTATTTCTTTTTGCAATAAAGATGGTGACAATACACATTTGCGATAGGCCTATATCTAAAGGTACATACAGCCAAACAATATACAGTACTTGTCAAAGGTTTGGACACACCTACTCATTCCAGGGTTTTTCTTTATTTTTACTATATTGTAGAATATTAGTGAAGACATCAAAATTATGAAATAACACATATGGAATCATGTAGTAACCAAAAAAAGTGTTAAACAAATCAATATATATTTTATATTTGAGATTCTTCAAAGTAGCCACCCATTGCCTAGATGACAGCTTTGTACACTCTTGGCATTCTCTCAACCAGCTTCATGATGTAGTCACCTGGAATGCATTTCAATTAACAGGTGTGCCTTGTTAAAAGTTCATTTGTGAAATTTCTTTCCTTCTTAATGCGTTTGAGCCAATCAGTTGTGTTGTGACAAGGCAGGGGTGGTATACAGAAGATAGTCCTATTTGGTAAAATACCAAGTACATATTATGGCAAGAACAGCTCAAATAAGCAAAGAGAAATGACAGTCCATCATTACTTTAAGACATTATTATTCTACAATATAGAAAATAGTCAAAATAAAGAAAAACCTTTGAATGAGTAGGTGTGTCCAAACTTTTGACTGGTACTGTATGTAAATAAGTTATTTCTGTTTTAATTTTTTAAAACATTTACAAAAGTGTTAATTCAATAATAAAAAAAGACAATACAAGTAAATGTTGTGTATAGTAAATCTTTTATGCCAGGGCCAGGACTCTCTCCATTCAGAGACATCAGTACAAAGCCGTCATATCATCTTGTAAGTCTCCGTGTGCTGGCTCAATACATGTTTCTGTGAACACAGTCAAAGTTATATTACCAATGGCAGTTAGGATAGGTACTATCTGATACACAAACAAGTACTACAGTGGTTCTTCCTTTAAAAGTTGTGTCATACTGCAGCACACCTTGTGGGCTGCCGCATAATTCTATGGCACGTTATTTAAGTGTCAGCCATTGTTGCCATTAATGCTGGTTAGTGCTAGTTTGACCACCAGATGGCATCTTTGAGCAGCATTTGTCTTTTTTTAATATTGGCTGTACTAGAGAATTTAAAAGCTTTTTTTTAAGAGCATAGTATATGGGATTGATTTTAAGAAATGTAGCTTAATTAATTTGATTAATATTATGGTCTTT
This sequence comes from Salmo trutta, assembly GCF_901001165.1. Taxonomy (NCBI): domain Eukaryota; kingdom Metazoa; phylum Chordata; class Actinopteri; order Salmoniformes; family Salmonidae; genus Salmo; species Salmo trutta. The sequence continues at coordinate 32,276,946 of NC_042960.1, read as the reverse complement.
CTATTCTAAGAAAAACAAAAAACAAAACCTTTTGGGTTTCTGTCAGGAAAATATGGCACTGTACAACGTGACCGTTTCCACACCCTAATTGTAGGCTAACCAATACCCAAACGGGGATTCAGTGAAAATAAAAATTGATTGATCAAGACCAGTCCCCATGCTTGTCTCAGAGCAGTGCGAAACGGTGCTGAAATATTGCTTCAAATCCTATTATAACAATTGGATAAATTTGGGTGTTCCAGTAAGTATTCTTAAAAGAACTCCAGCACAGAGAAGAAAAAGGAGCCTTGAATAATTAAACATGTCGATAAAATACTGTTAGACTTGGGGATTATGGTCACAGAAAGTGCTATTCGTCTGTGTTAAGCTGAACGCGAAAGCCCAGGAAAATGAACAGGTACAGAAGGCTACAATACTGTAAAGTTGGCCTAATAATGCTAATAATGTTCTAATCACAGAAGGCAGTTGAAGAAACTTGAGTGGACTTACAGAAAGGCTCTGTAAGACATATTATATATTTTTTATTTAACTATGCAAGTCAGTTAAGAACAAATTCTTATTTACAATGGAGGCTTACCCCGGCCAAACCCAGATGACGCTGGCCCTATGGGACTCCCAATGTGATACAGCTTCCAAACGCATAATCAGTGCTCTAACTCCCCCTTGCGGTGGTCTGGAGCAATGAAGCAGTGACGCAGGGTAACGTACTAAACCACAAATTACATCTAAATCCCGCGGCATAATCTCAAAACTTTTCAATGAGGAACCACTGTATGTTGAAGTTTGAACAGGTCAGATAAAACCTACCCAATTACGGTCTCCCCATCAAACGACTGAGGCTGCAGTCTGGCAAAAGCATCTCCAGTCCATCTGTAGAAATACGTAGTTGAGGCAGAGTTCATCAGTGACACATTGAATGAAAAGGGTGTTGCTATTACTGGACATTTGTGCGGTACTATATTATTAGTAATCACCTCATTGTGGATGTGTTGAGTGCCAGGTCTGCATGCATCTGTAAACACACACACAGGTCATTATTCTATTAGCAATGGTAGTTAGGGATAGGTAATATCTGACACACAAACATATACTATGTTGAAGGTCAGACTAAAAAGGTCAGACTAAACCTACCTTGATCTGTTCTCCCCATCGATGACCGTTGGAGAGCAGGCAAGAGGCTGGAAGTGAGTTCTTTGCCAGAGCCCCATTGATGGGCATAGCCCTGTAGAGCTCCTGGCTCCTGATCAAAGATACCGGTCGTTCACACACAAACTCACACTGATGAGGGCCCCCTTGCTGGTGTTCTGTATGCTGCATGTTCAGCTGCAAACTGGACATTTCTCCAACAACTGCAGCAGGTAATTTTCTGAGGTGGTGTTGACTGGGGGAGACTTTGACAGGGTGTCACGTCCTGACCAACAGGTGGAGTAGGTGTTAAGTGTTGGTTAGGGCGTGGCAGAAGAAGTTGGGTTTTCTTTGTTCTGTCTAGGTTGGGTGTTTCTATGTAGAGGTAATTGGGGTGGACTTCCAATTGAAGGCAGCTGTGTGGTGTTGCCTTTGATTGGAAGTCCTATATTAGTTGGGTGTGTTTGTTTGTGGGGAATTGTTGTGAGCACTGCTTTGTTTGGTTTAGCCTGCCACACGTCACATTGTGAGTATTGTTTGTTGTTTTGTTTTTTTTCTCAAGTGGATACTTTACATGTTTTTTTCAGTAATAAACATGAGTGTCCACAATCCCGCTGCGCCTTGGTCCTCCTTCGACGACAATCGTGACACAGGGTGATATAATAGACAGCCAAGTGGTAAATTGCATTTTGTTCTAAAGAAAGGACAAAGCTTTCTGCTAATGCACTTCACAACCAAAATTATTCTACTAGTATCGGGTTGGCTGTGGAATTAGCCTACTAGTTTATCAAGCAGCGTATTTAAAAAAATATACATAACCAGATAAATAACCAGCAGTCTATGGTCTAGCTACCAGTATACCCATAACCACTGCACTGGGGACCAACAAACTCCAACCACCTATTCTGCATGATAGGCTCCTTTTGCAGGGCACGCAAACCATAGCTGGTCAGTACGTACAGGGCTTTTCAGTCTCAAACGGCCGTGATCCTTTGAATGCTTTAGGATCGATGAAACAACATAGCCCCATTCAATGAAGGACAGCAAAGGGGCACAATAACAACTAATATTTGTGTAAACTCTACACAGTTGTGTTCTGTGAGTGTCACTGATTAGACTGATACCCCATTTCATGGGTCCACAATCCATAGGTTAAGCTGTAGAGTGCAATATGCATGTCTAATACACACAATAGACTGACTGGAAAGGTAATTTCCCACAGTCAAAGTACTGCAGTAAGAGCTAAGACACAAATATTTGTGTAAACTCTACACAGTTGTGTTTGTGGGTGTCACTGGGAAGGCTGATACCCCATTTCATGGATGCACAATCCATAGGTTAAGCTGTACAGTTTAAGTAAAATATATATATTTTTACCTTTATTTAACCAGGAAGGGCTCATTGAGATTTGAAATCTCTTTTTCAAGAGCGTCCTCCCCAAGATAGGCAGTACCAAGTCATTACACAATTACAGACAGGCATGAAAAACTTCAGGAAATTTAGTAAAAAAAAACTGAATTCACAAGAGTAAAACAAAATCATAAAACAGCTAATTAAAAACATTGACAGGTCAGGGAACTAGCCTCAAAATCCTTCATCGATCATTTAAAAACACCAATCGAGACAAGTTCTTCCAGTTTAAAAGTATTTTGTAAGGCGTTCCAAGCCGATGGCGCAGAGTACATAAAAGCCCTTTACCGAATTCAGTTCGGACATTTGGAACAGTTAGCAGGATAAAGACCTGCTAACAGTACCCACCACATTTTTCAACAATAAAACTGCCCAAATAAAATGGTAGTAAACCCAAAATGGCTTTGTAAATAAAAGTAAACCCAGTGACTGAGCCTACAATTGACTAGAGAAGGCCAGCCAACCCTGGTATATAAAGTGCAGTCGTGCATAAGGTTTAATTATTTTTTTACCTTTATTTAACTGGGCAAGTTAGTTAAGAACAAATTCTTATTTACAATGACAGCCTACCCCGGCCAAACCCGGACAACGCTGAACCAATTGTGCACTACCCTATGGGACTCCCAATCACAGCTAGACGTGATACAGCCTGGATTCAAACAAGGTACTGTAGTGACGCCTCTTGCACTGAGATGCAGTGCCTTAGACTGCTGCGCCACTCTGGAGTTTTGCAGTTGAAAATACATCTCAATGCTCCATGGTAAAGGGTGTCAATTGATTTCAAACACTGAGCGGAAGCATTCATATATAAAATATCCCCATAGTCTAGTATAGGCATAAATGTAGCTGGCTTCAAAAGAAAAACAGGCCATATTCCTAAAATAAAATCCCAACTTCAGCTTAATTCTTCTGTAAATTGTTGAATATGCAATTTAAAAGGGAGGCCGTCATCAATTAAAATTCCAAGATATGAGGTTACAGTCTCAATTTCATTGCCCTGACAGGTAGTAATAGGTGAAAGGTTCAGAGGTCTATTTCTTGCTTTAGAAAACACCATTAGTTTAGTTTTGTCAGTATTGAGAATAAACTTCAATTGACACAAGGTATGTTGAACAGTATAAAAAGCAGTTTGCGAGTTCTGGAAAGCTTTTGTGAGAGATGAGGCACAACAATAGGTAACAGTATCATCAGCATAAAAGTGAATTTGCGCATTTAGCAAATTTGTCTAAATTATTTATTTAAATAGTGAATAATAGGGGACCAAGTACAGAGCCCTGGGGCCATTACACCATTACAGACAAACAATTTAACAGACATGACCCCATCAAATTGAGTGCACTGAGTTCTATCAGACAGAGTTAGCAAACCATGCAACTGCATGCTCCGAAAGACCTACACTCGACAAGCTCTGCCTCAGTATAGCATGATCAAGTGTATCAAAAGCCTTAGAGAGATCAATAAAAAGTGAGATACCGTGCTGTTTTTTGTCAAGGGCTTCAGTGATATCATTTAAAACCTTCATGGCTGCTGTAATTGTGCTATGCTTCTTCCTGAAGCCCGATTGGTACATTGATAAAATAGAGTTAGTATATAAAAACTAATTTTAGCTGTTCACTAACAAGGGTTTCAAGTATTTTCACCAGGGGTGCCAGCTTTGAGATTGGCCTATAATTACTTAAAAGAGTTGGGTCTCCCCCTTTTAAAAGTGATAGGACAAATGCTGATTTCCAGATCTTTGGAATTTCATTATATTCCAGGGTTAAACTGAACAGATATGTACAGTGGAGAGAACAAGTATTTGATACACTGCCGATTTTGCAGGTTTTCCTACTTACAAAGCATGTAGAGGTCTGTAATTGTTATCATAGGTACACTTCAACTGTGAGAGACGGAATCTAAAACAAAAATCCAGAAAAATCACATTGTATGATTTTTAAGTAATTAATTTACATTTTATTGCATGACATAAGTATTTGGTACAGAAACCTTTGTTTGCAATTACAGAGATCATACGTTTCCTGTAGTTCTTGACCAGGTTTGATTGGGTTCAGGTCTGGAGACTGGCTAGGCCACTCCAGGACCTTGAGATGCTTCTTACGGAGCCACTCCTTAGTTGCCGTGGCTGTGTGTTTCGGGTCGTTGTCATGCTGGAAGACCCAGCCTCGACCCATCTTCAATGCTCTTACTGAGGGAAGGAGGTTGTTGGCCAAGATCTCGCGATACATGGCCCCATCCATCCTCCCCTCAATACGGTGCAGTCGTCCTGTCCCCTTTGCAGAAAAGCATCCCAAAGAATGATGTTTCCACCTCCATGCTTCATGGTTGGGATGGTGTTCTTGGGGTTGTACTCATCCTTCTTCTTCCTCCAAACACGGCGAGTGGAGTTTAGACCAAAAAGCTCTATTTTTGTCTCATCAGACCACATGACCTTCTCCCATTCCTCCTCTGGATCATCCAGATGGTCATTGGCAAACTTCAGACGGGCCTGGACATGCGCTGGCTTGAGCAAGGGGACCTTGCGTGCGCTGCAGGATTTTAATCCATGACGGCGTAGTGTGTTACTAATGGTTTTCTTTGAGACTGTGGTCCCAGCTCTCTTCAGGTCATTGACCAGGTCCTGCCATGTAGTTCTGGGCTGATCCCTCACCTTCCTCATGATCATTGATACCCCATAGGTGAGATCTTGCATGGAGTCCCAGACCGAGGGTGATTGACCGTCATCTTGAACTTCTTCCATTTTCTAATAATTGCGCCAACAGTTGTTGCCTTCTCACCAAGCTGCTTGCCTATTGTCCTGTAGCCCATCCCAGCCTTGTGCAGGTCTACAATTTTATCCCTGATGTCCTTACACAGCTCTCTGGTCTTGGCCATTGTGGAGAGGTTGGAGTCTGTTTGATTGAGTGTGTGGACAGGTGTCTTTTATACAGGTAACGAGTTCAAACAGGTGCAGTTAATACAGGTAATGAGTGGAGAACAGGAGGGCTTCTTAAAGAAAAACTAACAGGTCTGTGAGAGACGGAATTCTTACTGGTTGGTCGGTGATCAAATACTTATGTCATGCAATAAAATGCAAATTAATTACTTAAAAATCATACAATGTGATTTTTGTTTTAGATTCCGTCTCTCACAGTTGAAGTGTACCTACGATAAACATTACAGACCTCTACATGCTTTGTAAGTAGGAAAACCTGCAATATCGGCAGTGTATCAAATACTTGTTCTCCCCACTGTAAGTGGTTCAGCTAAGAAATCAGCTGCCAGTTTTAAAAAGCAGGGATCAAGAATATCAGGACCTGCAGGCTTTCTCTGATCTAAGGATTTCAGGGCTTTACTTACATCCTGGACTGAGAATGACAAAAAGCTAAACATTTGGCCAGCTCTCACTGGTTCATCCACACAGGGTTGTACAGAGACAACGGATACTGAATCAAAGCCTACCAAAATGCTCATTAAAACCATTCAGCATTTCAGTTGTCATATACAGCAACAGAGTAATTCAATACACACGACGGTAATTCATTAACATTACTGTTACCAGACATAGACTTAATAGCCTTCCAAAACTTTCTAGGGTCATTCAGGTTATCAGTGGTAACAGACATAAAATATTGGCCTTCTTGAGAAGAAAAAAACACTTATTTTGTAGCTGCCTAAAACGAAGCCAAATCAGCATCAGAACATGATTTCCTTGCCTTAGCCCAGGCTAGATTACGTTTGTGAATAACAAGACAGCTCAGAAGAAAAGCATGGATTATCCAGCCCTTGAACCTGCAGAATGTGGGATGTTTTGTTACTATTTGGAAAAAAAACATAATGAAAGAATTTCCAGGCAGTTTCCACATCAGGAATAAGCTTAATCTTGCTCCAGTCAAACTAAAACAAATCATGAAAGAAAGCCTGCTCATTAAAACTCTTAAAATTTCTCTTACGAATAAAGCGTGGGTTTGTCTTAGGAATCTTAGTATTTCTAACAGCACAATGGTCACTTAAATCATTACAAAAAACACCAATCCCAGAATATATATGTGGAACATTTGTCAATATCAAATCAAGGGTAGATTTTTTTTCAGGGTAGATTCTCTGGACATTTGAGATTTGGGCGGGTGGGTGAGTTAATAAACTGGGTAAAATTAATAGAATTACAATACATTTAAAATCAGACACCGGCTTTAACCAACACCAGCAGTGATCACCAATCAAGATCATTACACTGTAAAGAAGTTTAGACATAAGGTGCATCAGAGAATAAAATGCATCACCAAGAGCAGGTCTATAACAGCCAATCACAGTTACAGAGAGACCCTTTACAACCTCAAGATTCAAAGCAAGAAATTCCAACTGTTTACATATACTTTCAGACTTTGCCACACTTACAAGAAATGTAGTCATATATAGTTTACATTTACATTTTAGTCATTTAGCAGACGCTCTTATCCAGAGCGACTTACAGTAGTGAATGCATACATTTCATGCATTTTTTTGTTATTGTACTGGCCCCCCGTGGGAATCAAACCCACAACCCTGGCGTTGCACACACCATGCTGGCATTGCAAACACCATGCTCTACCAACTGAGCTACAGGGAAGATAGTTGAAGTCGCTTAGGTCGGAGTCATTAAAACTCATTTTTCAACCACTCCACAAAGTTCTTGTTAACAAACTATAGTTTTGGCAAGTCGGTTAGGACATCTACTTTGTGCATGACACAAGTAATCTTTCCAACAATTGTTTACAGACAGATTATTTCACTTATAATTCACTGTTTCACAATTCCAGTGGGTCAGAAGTTCACATACAGTCAACTTAGTGTATCTTTAAACAGCTTGGAAAATTCCAGAAAAGTATGTCATTGCTTTAGAAGCTTCTGATAGGCTAATTGACATAATTTGAGTCAATTCGAGGTGTACGTGTGGATGCATTTCAAAGTCTACCTTCAAACTCAGTGCCTCTTTGCTTGACATCATGGGAAAATGAAAAGAAATCAGCCAAGACCTGAGAAAAAAAATTGTAGACCTCCACAAGTCTGGTTCATCCTTGGGAGCAATTTCCAAACGCCTGAATGTACCACGTTAATCTATACAAACAATAGTATGCAAGTATAAACACCATGGGACCACGCAGCCGTCATACCGCTCAGGAAGGAGACGCATTCTGTCTCCTAGAGATGAACGTACTTTGTTGCAAAAAGTGCAAATCATTCCCAGAACAGCAAAGGACCTTGTGAAGATGCTAGAGGAAACAGGTACAAACGTATCTATATCCACAGTAAAATTAGTCCTATAATTGACATAACCTGAAAGGCCGCTTAGCAAGGAAGAAGCCACTGCTCCACAACAGCCATAAAAAAGCCAGACTACGGTTTGCAACTGCACATGGGGACAAAGATCGTACCTTTGGGAGAAATGTCCTCTGGTCTGATGAAACAAAAATAGAACTGCTTGGCCATAATGACCATCGTTATGTTTGGAGGAAAAAGGGGGATGCTTGCAAGCCGAAGAACACCATCCCAACCGTGAAGCACGGGGGTGGCATCATCATGTTGTGGGGGTGCTTTGCTGGAGGATGGACTGGTGCACTTCACAAAATAGATAGCATCATGAGGAAAGAAAATGATGTGGATATATCGAAGCAACATCTCAAGACATCAGTCAGGAAGTTAAAGCTTGGTCGCAAATGGGTCTTCCAAATGGACAATGACCCCAAGCATATTTCCAAAGTTGTGGCAAAATGGCTTAAGGACAACAAAGTCAAGGTATTGGAGTGGCCATCACAAAGCCCTGACCTCAAATCCTATAGAAAATTTGTTGGCAGAACTGAAAAAGCGTGTGCAAGCAAGGAGGCCTACAAACCTGACTAAGTTACACCAGCTCTGTCAGGAGAATGGGCCAAAATTCCCCCACCTTATTGTGGGAAGCTTGTGGAAGGCTACCCTAAATGTTTAACCTAAGTTAAACAATTTAAAGGCAATGCTACCAAATACTAATTGAGTGTATGTAAACTTCTGACCCAATGGGAATGTGATGAAAGAAATAAAAGCTGAAATAAATCATTCTCTCTAATATTATTCTGACATTTCACATTCTTAAAATAAAGTGGTGATCCTAACTGCCCTAAGACAGGGAATTTTTACTGGGATTAAATGTCAAACATTGTGAAAAACTGAGTTTAAATGTATTTGGCTAAGGTGTATGTAAACTTCCGACTTGTATGTATGTATGTATGTAGCCACACCCCCACCTTAACTCGATCAGTACGATACACAATTGTAACAATTTATTTAAATATCCTTATCAAGAACAGACTTGCTGAGCCAGGTTTCAGAAAACACAACATTTAAATGAAAAATACCAAAACCAGATATAGATTTAAAATCAGAGGGGGGTTGGATACATTGCATATCAGGGCCAAGTTTAGGTTGCATGTTACCTGATATCAATAAAAGAAGAATAACTAGGCACCTCTGTTTAATAACCTTGCACGGCTTCTCTTTTTTACAAGTGAGTTCTGGGGGTGAATTCTACAAGTGAGTTTCCAGACAAAAAAACAGTCATTTAAAAACTTTGGTAGTGACACAAGTTCGTACTGTTCACCTCATGCCACAAATGCATTGGCACTTGGACGAGAGGACCGAGTGAAAAAGAACGAGTTCCCGCAGACAACATGTCTAATGGACGGGAGAGCACATCAGCGACAATGTGTTTTCTCCAGAGTTCAGTAAAGTCAGTTCACAAAGCAACACCACAAAAATTGTCATTTTCTCTGAGAGATGTAAGAAATAGAGGCCAAGGAAAGGTGACGGGAGAGAGGGACATGGTGTATGTATGAGTGTGTGTGCGTGTGAGTAGATTGGGTGTGGGGGTCAATTTGGAGAACGGGTTGGGGATTGTTGAGCTGCCTCTGACAGCCAGGCGGAGAGTGAAGAGGAGCAGCTTGGACAAGACACTACGCGGAGGGACAGCTGAGGATAGAACACAGGCCAGCCAGAGCGAGGTTTACTTTGGTAAACTTCAAGTAAAGAAGTGCAAATTATCTTTACACCAGCAAAACTAAATAGTTTGCACTACATAACAAGGAAATTGTAGATTTGCTTCACCATAAATGAACAGGCTATTAGTAGGTTAAAAACTACTAGTCACAGAAATGACTTGACATGCTGCCATCTTGGATTGACGTTGTAGTCTCTCTACATTGAGTATGACATTGACTGACCAGGTGAAAGCTATTGTATGACCCCTTATTGATGTCACTTAAATCCACTTCATTTAGTGTAGATGAAGGGGAGAAGACAGGTTAAAGGATTTTTAAGCCATACACTTGGATAGTGTATGTGTGACATTCAGAGGGTGAATGCGCAAGACAAAATACTTAAGTGCCTTTGAAAGGGGTATGTTATTAGGTACCAGGCGCACCAGTTTGTGTCAAGAACTGCAACACTGCTGAGTTTTTCACACTCTACAGATTCCCGTGTGTATCAAGAACGGACCACCACCCAAAGGACATCCAGCCAACTTGACACAACTGTGGGAAGAATTGGAGTCAACATTGCCCTGATGAATTGAGGTTGTTCTGAGGGAAAAAGGGGAGCTTCAACTCAATATTTGGAATGTGTTCCTACAGTAATGTTTGGTATACTCACTGTATGTTCAGGGGTGGCAAGTAGCCTAAGTCGCTCTGGATAAGAGCGTCTGCTAAATGACTAAAATGTAAAATGTAAAATGTAGCCTAGTGGTTAGAGTGTTGGACTAGTAACCGAAAGGTTGCAAAATCGAATCCCCGAGCTGACAAGGTAAAAATCTGTTGTTCTGCCCCTGAACAAGGCAGTTAACCCACTGTTCCTAGGCCATCATTGAAAATAAGAATTTGTTCTTAACTGACTTGCCTAGTTAAATAAAGATAAAAAGAGATGTATCCAATCCTAAAGTACAGTATATTACATCCATAGTGTGATTACAGATTTTTAATGCCTTTTGTTTAATTTATATAACATCCTGACCTGTTTAGTATTATCTTGTCCAAATATGGCATGATTCCACTATTTGTATCAGTTTGAATCACTTTCAACGGGGGACTTTTATTTTTGAAGGCGAACCTCAAATTGTGGCTAGCTTCAAAGGTGTGAACGGCAGAGTTGTTGTCAAATCTAACACATGTTGATCAGTACACATTTGAATTAAAATGTCACAGGAGAAAGAGCATACTGGAATGTATTATGGATGAGTTTTTCTGATGCTGGCAAGCATGCATTTGCACACGGATGTCAGTGGACAACAGAGCCAGAAGCGCTGTTAATGTTAGCTAGCAATTTGTTTTCTCAGCAGTTTGAGTTTGTCCTGTCTGACAAATGTAGGACTGGAATTTGGACATGAACTAGCTATTAGCTAGATTCTGTGTTGAGGTCAGTTGTTGTTGTCTGGCTCTAGCTAGCTAATGGCTGAAGTTATTTTTGTACAAACCTACAACAAATATAGCTATCTACCTTTCGTTGCCTGTTCATTAGCTAGCTACCCATCTAGATTTCAGCTGACTAGTGTTAGCTAGCTAGCTACAGAGGCTAGCTGCTGGACTTTGGACAAGCAGGCTAACGTTAGCTAGCTGTTGCCGAGCAACCGAGTTGCTGACCTGCTTAAATAGAACTCTTGAGATTGTCAGAAATGCTACAAAAAGGTAGCACATCGCTGTTTCTTAAAAAACGAAAATGTGCACGTGAGAGCGATCAATTATATATTTAAACAAAACTGTTGCCCCTACAAACATCAGTCCAAAAGGTGGCAAGTCTAATGGTCACTTTATGGATGCTGTAGTCTCGTTCTTATCTGACGCATAGATATTGAGCTAGTTCTGGGCAAGACGTTTTCTTTTTTTCCTAATGCTAACAACCCTGTTAAAAATGCTGTATGTAGTTCTCGGTAACGGATGGACGGCTCATGACGAGAGACAGGGAGTGGGTTGTATACCTCCAAACAAGGTGATTTGCGAATTTGTATCGATATTGGTATCATATTGTCTTAGATATGATGGTAGGGAGATTTGAATTTAACATTGAGCTTCAATCAATGCCTATATATCGCCCCCAGAATAATAGTGTAAACCTACCTAGCCTCCCTCCCATCTTCATATAAATTCTCCCCTTCAGAAATTACATCCCGATAGCCTTTATGACAGTTATTATATTGCAACCCATTTAGCATATCTGGCTAATGAAAAAAAAAACAGCGTGTGGCCTTAATGGCCCTGCATAGCTTAATTTATCTCATACTAATCATTCAAAGCTATAGAGGGGCGTCTGTGTGAAAGAATGAATGGCTCAACAGCGATCAAGCGGTTCCCTGATGAGACAATTAAACCTTCCTTTATAACTTAAAATTAAAGGTCCAATGCAGCCGTTTATATCTTAATAACAAATTATTTCTGGCTAACAATTAAGTACCTTACTGTGATTTCAATTAAAATGGTAAAAAATGAAACAAAAATAGCTTTTGAGAAAAGGTAAATTTCTCGTGGGGAAGGGAAAACTGAAAATGTGCTGTTATTGGCAGAGGTTTGGAACTCTTTCTTATTGGTCTATAAACTATACTGAAGAAAAATATAAACACATGTAAAGTGTTGGTCCCATGTTTCATGAGCTGAAATAAAAGATCCCAGAAATGTTCCATACACACAGAAAGCTTATTTCTTAAAGATGTTGTACACAAATTTGTTACTGAGCATTTCTCCTTTGCCAAGATAATCCATACACCTGACAAGTGTAGCATATCAATAAGATAATTAAACAGCATGATCATTACACAGGTGCACCTTGTGCTGGGGGACAATAAAAGGTCACTGTGCAGTTGTCACACAACACAATGCCACAGAGGGAGTGTGCAAGTTTTGAGGGTGTGACTGCAGGAATGTCCACCAGCGCTGTTGACAGATCATTTAATGTTAATTTCTCTCCCATAAGCTGTCTCTAATGTCGTTTTAGAGAATTTGGCAGTATGTCCAACCAGCCTCACAACCGCAGACCAAGTGTAACCACGCCAGCCCAGGACCTCCTCATCGGCTGAGACCAGCCACTCAGGCAGTGATGAACTGGAGGAGTATTTCTGTCTGTAATAAAGCCCTTTTGTGGGGAAAAACGTGTTCTGATTGGCAGCGCCTGGCTCCCCAGTCGGTGGGCCTATGTCCTCCCAGGCCCAGTCATGGCTGTGCCCCTGCCCAGTCATGTGAAATCCATAGATTAGGACCTAATGCATTTATTTCAATTTACAGTTCATATAAGGAAATCAGTAAAATCGTTGAAATTGTTGCATGCTGCATTTATATTTTTGCTCAGTATAATTTATCGCATGGTGATGTCACCATGTTAGGCCAAAACTCCATCCCACCAAAACGTATTTTCAAACATCTCTTACACCAAAAAGGGCATTATCAGCATGTTCACAATTTCACAGTGTTATTCCAACCTCATAGTGTGTAAATAAACTCAGCAAAAAAGAAACGTCCCTTTTTCAGGACCCTGTCTTTCAAAGATAATTCATAAAAATTCAAATAAATAATAAATAATAAAATTCACACAGATCTTCATTGTAAAGGGTTTAAACACCTTCCCATGCTTGTTCAATGAACCATAAACAATTAATGAACATGCACCTGTGGAACGGTTGTTAACCTTACAGATGGTAGGCAATTAAGATCACAGTTATGAAAACTTAGGACACTAAAGAGGCCTTTCTACTGACCCTGAAAAACAGCAAAAGAAAGATGCCTGGGGTCCCTGCTCATCTGTGTGAACGTGTCTTAGGCATGCTGCAAGGAGGCATGAGGACTGCAGATGTGGCAATAAATTGCAATGTCTGTACTGTGCCTAAGACAGCACTACAGGGTGACAGGATGGACAGCTGATCATCCTCGAGGTGGCAGACCACGTGTAACAACACCTGCACAAAATCAGTACATCCGAACATCACACCTGCGGGACAGTTACAGGATGGCAACAACAACTGCCCGAGTTACACCCGGAATGCACAATCCCTCCATCAGTGCTCAGACTGTCCGCAATAGGCTGAGATTGGCTGGACTGAGGGCTTGTAGACCTGTTGTTGTTTGGTCCTCATCAGAAATCCCCGGCAACAAGGTCGCCTATGGGCACAAACCCACAGTCGCTGGACCAGACAGGACTGGCAAAAAGTGCTCTTCACTGAAGAGTCGCGGTTTTGTCTCACCAGGGGTGATGGTCGCATTCAAGTTTATCGTCGAAGGAATGAGTGTTACACCGAGGCCTGTACTCTGGAGCGGGATCGATTTGGAGGTGGAGGGTCCGTCATGGTCTGGGGCGGTGTGTCACAGCATCCATCATCGGACTGAACTTGTCAATCTCAACGCTGTGCGTTACAGGGAAGACATCCTCCTTCCTCATGTGGTACCCTTCCTGCAGGCTCATCCTGACATGACCCTCCAGCATGACAATGCCACCAACCATACTGCTCGTTCTGTGCGTGATTTCCTGCACAACAGGAATGTCAGTGTTCTGCCATGGCCAGCGAAGAGCCCAGATCTCAATCCCATTGAGCACGTCTGGGACCTGTTGGATCGGAGGGTGAGGTCTAGGGCGATTCCCCCCAGAAATGTCCAGGAACTTGCAGGTGCCTTGGTGGAAGAGTGGGGTAAGGAGGAGATGGAGATGCACTGCAGTACTTAATGCAGCTGGTGGCCACACCAGATACTGACTGTTACTTTTGATTTTGACCCCACCCCCCACCCCCCCTTGTTCAGGGACACATTATTCCATTTCTGTTAGTCACATGTCTGTGGAACTTGTTCAGTTTATGTCTCAGTTGTTGAATCTTGTTATGTTCATACAAATATTTACACGTTATGTTTGATGAAAATAAACGCAGTTGACAGTAAAGACGTTTCTTTTTTGCTGAGTTTATATATAAAACAAATGGAAATTGTGTTTTTGACTGAACAGGGCCTTTAAAATGGAAGGATTTTCTCTACTATGCTACAGCATATACCTTGAGGACTTAGTCTAATCATGCATATGGCTATGCTTGATATTGTGCTCCAGTACATACTGTGGTAAACATGTCAAAAGGTTAAATGGATAACAATGACTTCCTTTGCGATTCATCGATCTTTGAAATTGATCTAAAAAACTGTTTGTTACCAGGTTGTTTTCAGTATATACCAAAAAATTACCAGTTGCGTTTGGACTGTAACGTAAAGTGTTACCATGAAACGCCTGCATCGGTATTTCATAACAGCTGCCGGCAGATACCCCAACTTCACATGACCCCCAGAAGGTTGTCTATTTGGTTAGGTCATGACAGCAGGTACATCGATCTAATAATTGTCAGAAATTCTGTGCACACTGTACTGTAATGTCCTCAGCACCCCTGGGTAGAGTACAGCCCATCTGGAGGGTAGACCAATGCCCAAACTAAAGAACTACGGAGCCACTGTTTTCAGAGTCGATTTAGACTGGGTTTTATGTGTACTATTCAAACAAGGTCAACGTCACCACTGTAATCCAATCTATGAAGGAATCTGTTATAATACATCAACAAAGTCATTATCATGGACCATCAACAGTAACGCCAACAGAAGCACCTCCTACTAGACTAGAAGAGGCCAGCTGGCCTACAGTAGCTCTAGCCGGCTGGGTGTAATATCCAACTGTAATCCAATCTATCAAGGGATCTGTTATAATACATAATCCAGTAGTCATTAGTCAACCAACTATCATTATCATGGACCATCAACCGCTACACCAACAGAAGCCTCCTAGATCAGAAGAAGTTGGCTACAGAAGTTGGTTTGTGTAATATTACGGTTTCCATGTAATATAATACAATAGTAGATCACGCTTTTGTCTATATTGGTTTGCAGCAGAAGCAACACATGTTCATTTAAAAGAAAGTGTGATATGACATTGCAAAGCAATCGTTTCAACAAAGAAATCTGAATTAGAGGCGTA
This sequence comes from Salmo trutta, assembly GCF_901001165.1. Classification (NCBI taxonomy): domain Eukaryota; kingdom Metazoa; phylum Chordata; class Actinopteri; order Salmoniformes; family Salmonidae; genus Salmo; species Salmo trutta. The sequence continues at coordinate 32,261,451 of NC_042960.1, read as the reverse complement.
TGAAAGGCATAACATACACCGATTGATCACCACAAATTATAGAGCACGCAGACACAATGATTTTCTCCTTTCAGGAATGGATGAGAAAAAAACACGATTTCATTTATTTTTGATACATGATTTCCTGCTATGAATTAATCCTGCAGTACTTCTGCGTCAGAGTCAATACATGGCTAATCTACTTTAAACCACACAGATGTCTGAAGCACATAGGTGCTTTAAAAAACCTACATGATGGATGACGGAACATTTATATAACCCTGTGTGACGGTTTAAGACTAAATAAACATCTTTCCTGGGTGTTGCCTGCCAAACCTCCAAATCGGTTTACATAAGACACACGCCCACACACACACACCAGTGGGTGACACACACACCAGTGGGTGACACACACACCAGTGGGTGACACAGACACAGAGGAAATGACCATTTCTGAATGAATGTTGTTTTTTTGCAAGGTGACGATCCCTGATTGGTTTGAGATTGGATGTATTTCCGGTGGGAATATGAAGTGAGCTCGGATGTGAGATGAAATATCCCTGTGACATCAAAACTCTATTTGATTGGTCCAGAATATTGCTTTTAAAATCTGAGATTTGTATTGTCACCTATTTTATTATTGTGGAGTGACACTTTAATTCATTTTTCTAAACCTAACTCTAAATAGTGTGCAGACCGAGAAGAGAGCATTCTCTATTTCTACATGTGACATTTCATGAAGAGATCTTGTTGATATGGATCCAAAACATACTAATGCAATTCAAAACTGTACAATTGTGTATAGACACTAAGGATGTAAACATTTTCTGCACCACGGGAAATGCAGATGAGCTTTTTTATTTATAGAAATGCACTGAAAACCCACACTAACACATGGTTATATTAACAGTATTTCACTTTTCATGTAGCCTACTTTTGGCCAGCTAATAGACTAACCATCGATCAAGCAAGATTATGGACTAAACGTTCAAATCCTGTTGCTGCTGGATTATTTTGCTGTGACAATATAGGTCAAGTAAAGATCCTACATCTGTAGCCTAAATGTCATGGTAAGCATTAATTTACTTTGAGCTAGCATGTAAATGTCACTTTCCAGGGTGATGTGATGTCAGTTTGGTGCATTGCCTGTTGATGTGGGAACCACAGAGCTGTGCAGTGTCAATATTTGACTTGTCCCTCTGGGCGTAAGTGACAGAGATGTCTGGGGCTGCGATTGCAATACCTTGTCTCTGACATGTTGACAAATACTACACCTAGCAGGACACATCGGGCGTCAGGTAGCCTAGTGGTTAGGAGCATTAGGCCACTAACTGAAAGGCCGCTGGTTTGAATCTTTGAGCATACTAGGTGAAAATGTGTTGAGGTGCCATTGAGCAAGGCACTTAAACCTAATTGCTCCTGTAAGTCGCTCTGGATCTGCTGGTTATACAATCTGTCACAGCAGGCTTGTTGTGGCTGTGTCCCAAATGGCACCCCCCTGAAGTGCACTACCTTTGACCAGGGCCCACTCATTTGGGATGCACCCTGTGAGTGACACCCAGCAGGTGGAACGAACAGAATAAGTGCCTTGTCTGGCATGGATGAGGCTTGAGAGAGAGTTTCTGAGAACTACATCGGCAACCTTTTCCATTTGGAGTGCCAATTTATCTTACCATTTCTACTGATCTGCGTGCCAGTTATGATAAACATATGCAAATGTTTGTGGAACAGTTTAATTTATTTTAAAACAAAGTCTTCGCTTCCTCAAAATAACAATTCCATCTAAATCTAAATCTAAATGAAAATGATACAAATCTAAAAGTAACTTATATTGCCAACTATGTAAAACTAGCCTACATAAAGCCAACAAATAAAAACATTGCAGCCTGAAGGTAGAAAATATCCTGATTAAAAATAAATCACATTGGGTACACATGGCCTGTCTGCAAGGAACTTGAAACATTGTATCAACTATCAACTTGGTCCAGCCTGGAAGCTTGCTCTAACAAACTTTCAACATTGTATAAAATATCCTGGACCCTCAGAATTTCCCTAGCCCTGAGCTCCAGATAGACACAGCTGTTGGCTGAGTAATCAGGTAGGCCTATTTCATGATGTTTCCACCAGATCAGCGCATTACATTTTTTTCCCTTTCACACAGAGTGGTTATCAAAACGGAGAGAACTGGAAAGATCTTTCAAATAGGCTACATTGAGGAACTATTGTCATTCTCAATGGATGTAAAAACCGACTTTGTTTACTTGCTACTTGAGGTGAAGAAAAACTTTGAGAAGCTCATTAGTGGTGGTGAGTTAAGACAATCAGAAATAGTATCAGATCCCCAAATGGGCACATTTAAAAGCCTACATTTGCGCGCCTGCCAGGTAGCCTAGGCCTACTTCTATGTGGAATCAGGGGCACGTCCTTACTCAACATTGACAGGAACGCTCCAAACAAAACACAATTAATGAATTGACAACTTGTAAATGGAATGAAATAAACAAAAACTTGTTTCTCACAAGTGTAGCCTAGGTTGTACGCTCTGCAAACAACATGTCCACTCCGACAATTAGAACCGTAAAAGACTGTAATAATAATATATTGAATGCATTAAGAGAAATTATGGTAACCAAACAAACATTGTAGATGAGAAATTATGGGAATGAATGGTAAATGTACTACTGGTGATACTGGTGTGCCATCCCCGCTGCCTCCGCAATGGATTAGTCCACTGAGACAGATCAATCAAGATCTGCCATAACAATTACATATTTTTGCAAATGCTCGACTAAATTGGGTCATCCCTAATCTCAATGTCCCTGTCCTTGGCTCGCTCTCAGTCTCTCCTTCTCTTTGTTGTTCTCTACCGCTCTTTTGTTTCTCTTTCTCTGACACCCCGTTATTTTCTGTCAGACAGGCAGGCAGGAAGGCAGGCAGGCAGACAGAGAGTCAGACAGGTCTAGGAGTAAGGTGCTCAGGGGAGCTTCACTAATGTGGTGGAAAACATAGTGAGAAAATTGCAGCGATAAGTAGCTCGGAGTTAAAAACAGGAACAGTAGGAGGGCTAAAGAAAACAGATGTATTATTTTTCTCTGAATTTCCCAGAGGAAAGAAAGTTGCACCTGTTCTGTAAGACACCATGTACCCTATAAAATCACACACTTACCAAATGGCTTTTCATTTCCACCTTCCCTCCCTCTTTTCTCTCTCTCTCTCATCTCTCCCCTTGACAACCCCAGACATTGATGTGCTGTTGATTTGCTGCAGCAATTCCTCTAGGTGTATCAGTGTGGATTTCTGATAACCTTGATTCGTGGTGCTTCCCCCCCCCCCATGCATTCTCTTCTAAATGTGCAGGTGAGAATGACCAGTTGGCGATATCATGCAATCAGACAAATCTGAGTAAAAGCTGTAACACATTGATGAAGATTGTCTCCCACAAGAGAAAAGTAGAAGAAAAAACATGTCCACTGTTGCTTCAATATCTTGAAATGATTTTTGGTTCACAGTAGTGTAGTGTACTTTGTAATGTGTTCAATAAAAACAAAAAGACTGTACCCCCCCCCCCCCCTTTGCTGTGTACATCCAGACTTATAAAACACACCCAGACTCATAAGCAAACAAAGACTTTAAAAACACAATGGGGCCATTAGAACAATTCAAGTTGTAGATTAAGTTTAAACATCGGCCAATTAAGTTAACTGCTTGTGATAAAATGCTACATCTTAGCTGTACCCATTAGATAACCTGGAACATTTAGCCCTATGCTAACCTCAACCAAGTAGCAGGGATTATTTAAAGTAACAAATTCCTCATCAGCTAATCAACAATTTTAAACGTTTTCTCCACAAACCAATGGCATTTCTTAAAACAAGTCAACTTGGCCACCAGAGGGATATATATAAACCTCCAACTACAAGGTTTAACTTTGTTCCCCTTCACTTGGTCTGTCTCTAGTTTATATATTTTTTTTTAATTTAACATTTATTTCATTGATTACTGTCTCAAGTGTAGAGTGCCAATATTGCATAATCACATCCTTTACTAGACTACTTTACTGCCTGGCTGCACAGGTGGATGTGTTAATGGTGTGTTTCTTTTGACAATGAAGCACCGGACAACATCCATATAGTTTTGAACCTAGAAGGAGACCAAGAGACGGGAGCAGGCAAAAAGGAGTCCACTGAGATTGGCAAGAGGAATGTCGAGTTGGTCATAAAGGCATGGTAAGCTATTGAGTGAGAGAAGCTAGCTAGCTAGCTAGCTAGGCTTGATAAATGCCGAGCTAGTTGGTTAGCTAGCCCAGTCACAGGCTAATTACAGTGCCTTCAGAAAGTACTCATACCCCTTGATTTTCTTACACATTTTGTTGGGTTACCGCTTGCATTTAAAAATGATTAAATTGAGATTTTGTGTCACTGGCCTACACGCAATACACCATAATGTTTAAGTGGAATTATGGTTGTAGAATGAAAAGCTGAAATGTCTTGAGTCAATAAGTATTCAAACCCCTTTATGGCAAGCCTAAATACAGTGCATTCGGAAAGTATTCAGACCCCTTGAGTTTTTCCACATTGTTACATTACATCCTTATTCTAAAATGGATAAACACTTTCCTCATCAGTCTACACACAATACCCCATAATGAAAAAGCAAAAACAGGTTTTTAGAAATGTTTGTATTAAAAATAAAAAACTGAAATATCACATTTACATTAGTATTCAGACCCTGTACTCAGTACTTTGTTGAAGCACCTTTGGCAGCAATTACAACCTCAAGACTTCTTGGGTATGACGCTACAAGCTTGGCACACCTGTATTTGGGGAGTTTCTCCCATTCTTCACTGCAGATCCTCTCAAGCTCTGTCAGGTTGGATGGGGAGCGTCGACGCACAGCTATTTTCAGGTCTCTCCAGAGATGTTTGATGGGGTTCAAGTCCGGGCTCTGGCTGGGCCACTCAAGGACATTCAGAAACTTGCTGAAAAACATCCCCACAGCATGATGCTGCCGCCACCATGCTTCACCGTAGGGATGGTGGCAGGTTTCCTCCAGACGTGATGCTTGGTATTCAGGCCAAAGAGTTCAATCTTCGTTTCATCAGACCAGAGAATATTGTTTCTCATGGTCTGAGAGTCCTTTAGGTGGCTTTTGGCTCCAAGCGGGCTGGCATGTGCCTTTTACTGAGAAGTGGCTTTTGTCTGGCCAATCTACCATAAAGGCCTGATTGGTGGAGTGCTGCTGGGATGGTTGTCCTTCTGGAAGTTTCTCCCATCTCCCCAGAGGAACTCTGGAGCTCTGTTAGAGTGACCATCGGGTTCTTGGTCACCTCCCTCAGTTTAGCCGGGCGGACAGCTCTAGGAAGAGTCTTGGTGGTTCCAAACTTCTTTCATTTAAGAATGATGGAGGCCACTGTGTTCTTGGGGACCTTCAATGCTGCAGCCATTTTTTGGTACCCTTCCCTAGATCGGTGCCTCGACACAATCCTGTCTCGGGGCTCTACGGACAATTCCTTCGACCTCATGGCTTGGTTTTTGCTCTGACAATGCACTGTCCACTGTGGGACCTTATATAGACAGGTATGTGCCTTTCCAAAATCATGTCCAATCAATTGAATTTACCACAGGTGGACTCCAATGAAGTTGTAGAAACATCAAGGATAATCAATGGAAACAGGATGCACCAGAGCTCAATTTCGATTCTTATAGCAAAGGGTCTGAATACTTATGTAAATAAGGTATCTTTTTTTTCTCATAAATTTGCAAAAATGTCTAAAATCTGTTTTTGCTTTGACATTATGGGGTATTGTGTGTAGATTACTGTCGTGGTTAAATCATAAAAATCGGAATCAAAATTATACAAAAAGTTAAAATTCAACTAATGCAAGAGCACCAGCCTTTGCCATACACTGATTCATTGGCGGCTATAGAAATTAGCACATGGAACTCAGAGCCGATTGGCCTATAACTTCCATCGTCAACTAAGTAAAATACATAGGCCTAAAGCCGACAAATAAAAACAGTACAAAATATCCTGAAGAAAATTCAGGTTATTTTTATCACATGAATCTCTCTAAGCCCTTTTCTATCTGTCTTGACCTATCGCTAGTGAAATGCAACATTGTATCAACTCAGGAGGTTGGCGTGCAAGCACACACTCCCTCAACGCTATCGGGACAGAGAAACCACACACATGCCCATTGCTCACATGGAGCACTCCAAACAAAAGACAATGAAAAAATTGACAAACACCTAAATGATGGTTATGAAATAAACCAAAACTTGTTTCTCACAAGTGTGGCAGGACGTTAGTCCCGATTCAGAATCAGCATTCCTTTACAGGCAAGCAAAATGGCCAATCAATGGCACTTCGAAACTATCTCCAGAGAAGGTTTCGTGTTGGAATTGAAAAAGCCATAGTGTACCTGTCACATGGGTCGTCGAAAGGGGACCAAAGCGCAGCGTGTAAAGTGCTCATATTTCCTTTATTTATGATGACACTTTAACAAACACGACAGCCAACAGTTCCGTCAGGTACATCGACAAAACGGAAAACAACTACCCACAAACCCCAATGGAAAACAGGCTGCCTAAGTATGGCTTCCAATCAGAGACAACGAAAGACACCTGCCTCTGATTGGAAACCATACCCGGCCAAACAACACATAGAAATAGAAAACTAGAACACTCCCACATAGAAACAGAAAACCCAAAACCCCACACAAAACAACCCCCTGCCACGCCCTGACCATATTACTATGGCAAATGACCTCTTCACCTGGTCAGGACGTGACAGTACCCCCCCGAAGGTGCAGACCCCAACTGCACACCAAACCAAAAACCCACAAAAACAACCCTAAACAAAAAGGGAGGGAAAGGAGGGTGGCCACCGTCAACGACGGCTCCTGCGCTACACCCAGTCCTTCCGCCAATCCTCCAGCTCCGGAGGTGGCTCCGGCTCCGGGCGTAGCCCCCGTTCTGCCCGCAGATCCCTCTGCTTCTGGAACCCTGACCTGTGGATCATTACCAGAGGTTCTGCGCTGCCGACCACCGCTGAAGGCTCTGGGTTGCAGACCCCTGCGAAGGCTCTGGGCTGCAGACCACCGCCGAAGGCGCCGGGTTGCAGACCACCGCCGAAGGCTCCGGGCTGCAGACCACCGCCGCAGGCTCCGGGCTGCAGACCACCGCCGAAGGCTCCGGGCTGCAGACCACCGCCGAAGGCTCCGGGCTGGGGGGCCTCGCCGGAGGCTCCGGACTGGGGGGCGTCGCCGGAGGCTCAGGGCTGAATAGCGTCGCCGGAGGCTCAGGGCTGAGGAGCGTCGCCGGAGGCTCAGGGCTGAGGAGCGTCGCCGGAGGCTCCGGACTGAGGAGCGTCGCCGGAGGCTCCGGACTGGAGAGCGTCTCTGTAGGTTCCGGACCGGGGACCTTCGCTGCAGGCTCCGTGCCATTGATCATCACTACTGGTTCCGCGCCATGGATCATCACTGGAGGCTTTGTGCCATGAATCATCACTGGAGGCTCCGGGCCATGGATTATCACTGGAGGCTTCGTGCCATGGATCATCCCTACAGGCTCTGGGCCATGGATCATCACTGGAGGCTTCGTGCCATGGATTATCGCTGGAGGCTTCGGACCATTGATCATCACTGGAGGCTTCCTACGGGGAGCTGGAACCGGTCTCACCAGACTGGGGAGACGCACTGAGGACCGCGTGCTCAAAGCAGGCACTGGTCGTACTGGGCTATGGAGGCATACTGGAGGAAGAGTGCGAGGATCAGGCACAGGACGTACTGGGCTATGGTGGCGCACTGGAGGGAGAGTGCGCAGAGCAGGCACAGGACGTACTGGGCTATGGTGGCGCACTGGAGGGAGAGTGCGCGGAGCAGGCACAGGTTACACTGGGCCTTGGAGGCGCACTGGAGGTCTGGTGCTTAGGGCTGGCACAACCCGTCCTGGCTCGATGTTGATTATAGCCCGGCAAGTGCGGAGAGCTGGTACAGGACGAACTGGGCCGTGCTGGTGAATGAGGGGTACCGTGCGTAGAGCAGGTGCAGGATAACCTGGGCTGAAGAGACGCACTGGAGACCAAATACGTTGAACTGGTGCACTTCTCCCTGGCTGCCGGCCAACTCTAGCACGGCAACGGTGAGGAGCTTGCACCGAGCGCACCGGGCTGTGAGTGCGCATGGGCGACACCGTGCGCACCACCGCATAACACGGTGCTTCTACAGTCACTTGCTCCCCACGGTAAGCACGGGGAGTTGGCTCAGGTCTTAACCTCGCCTTCGCCAATCTACCCGTATGCCCCCCCAAAAAATGTTTTTTTGCGCTTCCTCTCGGCCTCCTGTTGCTTGCCTAGCCGTTGATCTCGACGCTGTACCTCCCTCGCTGCTCCCACCTGTTCCCATGGGAGGCGATCCCTTCCGGCATGGATCTCCTCCCACGTCCAGGATCCTTTGCCATCCAGGATCTCCTCCCAGGTCCACTCCTCTGAACCATACTGCTTGGTCCTGCTCTTCCTCCTGGAGAACGCACGCTGCTTGGTCCGTTGGTGGTGGGAAGTTCTGTCACATGGGTCGTCGAAAGGGGACCAAGGCGCAGCGTGTAAAGTGCTCATATTTCCTTTATTTATGATGACACTTAAACAAAATAACAAACACGACAGCCAACAGTTCCGTCAGGTACATTGACAAAACGGAAAACAACTACCCACAAACCCCAAAGGAAAACAGGCTGCCTAAGTATGGCTTCCAATCAGAGACAACGAAAGACACCTGCCACTGATTGGAAACCATACCCGGCCAAACAATACATAGAAATAGAAAACTAGAACACTCCCACATAGAAACAGAAAACCCAAAACCCCACACAAAACAACCCCCTGCCACGCCCTGACCATATTACTATGGCAAATGACCTCTTTACCTGGTCAGGACGTGACAGTACCCTTACAGACAAACAAACATGCTGTAGCCGAGGTGCTTTCAAGGGTATATGACAGCTGTATACCATTATTCAACATTGTAAATTGACATGGATTTTGCAGGGGTGCTTGTCGTTTTAACAGAACCCCCCCCCCCCCAAAAAAAAATGTGGCAGTTAAAACATTAAGCAACATCCCTACACAATACACAGACATAGTCCACCAGAAGATTTCACATCTGCCATCGAAAAACAGAAGTGGTTTGATGCTCAGATGTTTGCCATAGTAGACACCTATGTCATGAACGATGACACAGAGATGTCCACCGCCAGATGAGTGGAGAAAAGCCAAACACTGGATAAACAACAACAGACGCTGACCTGTCATTATCCTAGTCATCCGTCCTTCCAAAGTCAGAAACAATTGAGTCACCATGAGCAAAAAGAACACAAGATATCAGTTGTCAATAATCAAGATACAATTTAAGCCAGATCTAAAAGAAAAAGTACTCCAGGAAAGGAACTTTCTAGTTTCTATGCATGTGGGTGACGGAAAGAACCTGCGGGCTGTGGAAATTCAAAATGCTGAAACTGCAGTTTGATCTAGCCCTACAAAGCTCCAGTGTGTCTCATAGGACTCAGGTGAAACAGCACAGTGAATACAGGTGGTGGATCAGGAAACATAGCGTTGGACTTGAACTGTGAACACCATGTGCACCTCACAACAAACCTCATCCAACATCAAGTGGCCAATGTCCAGTTTGACATTACACAGAAAGTCAGCAGAACCATATGAGAGCAGACAGACATTATGCAGTGATATGATAAAGATTGTGAGCTGAAGCCAAATGTAGACTTACTTTTATACCGTTACATTCTTTGTTGCATTTGTCATTATTTTAACTTAAAATATTCTGTTAACCTTTTTATTAACCATTTATTTGTGCATTTTCTTTTACTTACAATGTTATGGCATAAGATGGCGCCGACGGAGATGGCAGCATCGCGACTAGCTCCTAGGAAACTGCCAGTATTTTGTTTTTTTTATGTACTATTTTTTACATTATTAGCTCAGGAAATGTTGTGTCATTACATACAGCCGGGAAGAACTATTGGATATTAGAGCAGAAGCAACTCACCAGACCTACTAGCATTACAACCAGGAATATGACTTCCCTGGAGCAGATCCTTTATTCACTCTCCACAGAGCAATTGAACTTATTCCAGAGGCCAACCCAAAACGTTGCCGGCGAAGGAAAGGCACTTGAGGCGGCCTGCTGGTTCGACTTAGGAGGCGTGCACACCACCCACCGCTTACGAGTATATTACTTGCTAATGTTCAGTCTTTGGATAACAAAGTTAATGAGCTGAGAGCAAGGATTTCTTTCCAGAGACATCGGGCCCTGTAACATACTTTGTTTCATGGAAACATGGCTCTCTCGGGATACTCTGTCGGAGTCGGGAAAGCCAGCAGGATTCTCAGTACATCGCTCAGACAGGAATAAATATCTCTCCGGGAAGCAGAAGGGCGCAGGGGTGTGTTTCATGATTAACGACTCATGGTGTAATTCTAGGAAAATACAGGCACTCAAGACCTTTTGTTCGCCCGACCTAGAATACTTCCCAATTAAATGTCAACTTTATTATCTCCCAAGAGAATTCTCCTCCATCATCTCCACGGCCGTTTACATCCCACCTCAAGCCGATACCTCGACGGCCCTCAAAGAACTTCACTGGATTTTATGCAAATTGGAAACCACATATCCTGAGGCTGCATTTATTGTAGTTGGGTACAAAGCAAATCTGAGAACTAGACTGCAGAAGTTCTATCAACATATCGACTGTACTACTCGCGCTGGTAAGACTCTCGAACATTGCTATTCAAACTTCCGGAATGCTTACAAGACACTCCCCCGCCCTGATTTCGGCAAATCTGACCACGACTCCATCTTGCTCCTCCCGTCCTATAGGCAGAACCTCAAAACAGGAAGTACCCCTGCTTCGTACCATTCAACACTGGTCTGACCGATCGGAATCCATGCTTCAGGATTGTTTTGATCACATGGACTGGGATATGTTCCAGGTAGCTTGCGAAAATAATCTAGAGGCATTCACAGATACGGTGACTGAGTTTATAAGGAAGTGTATAGGAGATGTAGTACCCACTGTGACTATTAAAACCTACCCTAACCAGAAAACATGGATAGATGGTAGAATTCGTGTGAAACTGAGAGCGGGAACCACCGCATTTAACCATGGCAAGGTGACTGATAATATGGCAGAAAATAAACAGTGTAGTTATTCACTCCGCAAGGCAATCAAACAAGCTAAACGTCAGTATAGAGATAAAGTATAGAGACGTATGTGGGAGGGACTACAGACAATCCCGGATTATAAAAGGAAAACCAGCCACATTGCCGAGACCGACGTCTTGCTTCCGGACAGGCTAAACACATTTCTGGCATGATTTGAGGATAACACAGTTCCACCAATGCGGCCCGTTACCAAGGGCTGTGGGCTCTCCTTCTCCATGGCTGACGTGAGTAAAACATTTAAATGGGTTAACCGTCATAAAGCTGCCGGCCCAGACGGAATCCCTACCCACGTCCTCAGAGCATGCGCAGACCAGCTGGCTGGTGTGTTTATGGGCATATTCAATCGTTCCCTATCTCAGTCTGCTGTCCCTACATGCTTCAAGATGGCTACCATTGTTACTGTACCCAAGAAGGCAAAGGTACCTGAACTTAATGACTATCGCCCTGTACCACTCACCTCTGTCATCATGAAGTGCTTTGAGAGACTAGTCAAGGATCATATCACCTCTAACTTACCTGCCACCGTAGACCCACTTCAATTTGCTTACCGCCTCAATAGATCCACAGACGATGCAATCGCCATCACTCTGCACACTGCCCTATCCCATCTGGACAAGAGGAATACTTATGTAAGAATGCTGTTCATTGACTATAGCTTAGCATTCAACACCATAGTACCCTCCAAGCTCATCATTAAGCTCGAGGCCCTGGGTCTGAACCCCACCCTGTGCAACTGGGTCCTGGACTTCCTGACGGGCCGCCCCCAGGTGGTGAAGGTAGGAAACATCACCTCCACTCCGCTGATCCTCAACACTGGGGCCCCACAAGGGTGCGTGCTCAGCCCCCTCCTGTACTCCCTGTTCACCATGACTGCGTGGCCAAGCACGCCTCCAACTCAATCATCAAGTTTGCAGACGACACAACAGTAGTAGGCTTGATTACCAATGATGACGAGACAGCCTACAACGAGGGGGTGAATGCTCTGGGTGTGTGGAGCTTGGAAAACAACCTCTCACTCAATAACACATAGGAGATGATCGTGGACTTCGGGAAACAGCAAATGTTGCACCCCCCTATCTACATCGACGGGACCGCAGTGGAGAAGGTGGAAAGCTTCAAGTTCCTTAGCGTACACATCACTGAAAAACTGAAATGGACCCCCCACACAGACAGTGTGGTGAAGAAGGCTCTTCAATCTCAGGAGGCTGAAGAAATTTGGCTGTCACATAAAACCCTCAAACTTTAACAGATGCACAATTGAAAGCATCCTGTCAGGCTGTATCACCACTTGGTACGGTAATTGCACCGCCCGCAACCGCAAGGCTCTCCAGAGGGTGGTGCGGTCTGCCCAACGCATTACCGGGGGCAAACTACCCGCCCTCCAGGACACCTACAGCACCCGATGTCACAGGAAGGCCAAAAAGATCATCAACCACCCGAACCACTGCCTGTTCACACCGCTATCACCCAGAAGGCGAGGTCACTACAGGTGCATCAAAGCTGGGACCGAGAGACTGAAAAGCAGCTTCTATCTCAAGGCCATCAAACTGTTAAACAGCCATCACTAGCACATTAGAGGCTGCTGCCTATAGGCATAGACTAGAAATCACTGGCCACTTTAAGGAATGGAACACTAGTCACTAATAATGTTTGCATTTCTGGCATTACTCACTCATTGCATATGTATATACTGTATTCTATACTACTGTATCTTAGTCCGTTCCACTCTGACATCGCTTATCCATTTGTATATAACTTAATTCATTCCTACTTAGATTTGTGTGTATATGTTGTGCAATTTGTTAGATATTACTTGTTAGATATTACTGCACCGTCGGAGCTAGAAGTACAAGCATTTCGCTACACCCACAATAACATCTGCTAATCACGTGTATGTGACCAATAACATTTGATGTACTATTAACATTCTTCCTGTTGCTGTCTGAAACTTTATATAGGAAGACGTGATATATACACAGTGATGTGTACACCGTACGAGCAGTAACAACTGCTATAGCCAATTCTCTGGGCCAACACTGGGGGAAAATCTCATACTTTCCCACTTTAAAAGTTGTGTAAAGTTTATAGTAGTACACTTGCTTGTTACTTGTTACTTAAGCTGTTATTTTCTATGGTAGAGTAGGTCAGGGCGTGACCGTTTTTTTTCTAGTTTAGATTTTCTGTGTTGTTATGTTCTTGTTTTGTATTTCTATGTTGGGCTTTTTTTGGGATGATCTCCAATTAGAGGCAGCTGGTCATCGTTGTCTCTAATTGGAGATCATACTTAAGTAGTTGTTTTTCCCACCTGGGTTTGTGGGAGATTGTTTTGAGTTAGTGTATGTTGCACCTCTTCGTCACGGTTTGTTGTTTTTGTTCTTTAGTTTATTTGTATGTATTGCATAGATTCACAGTTTAATAAAAAAAATGTGGAACGATACACATGCTGCGCTTTGGTCCGCTCCTTCATCATACGACAACCGTGACACTTATTTCATCCAAAAAAAGGTAACTACAAGTTCATTTACAATAAAGTCTTACAATCCACTAAACTTTGATGTTTCCAAATCTTGATTATGTATTGAAGTCCAGTGAAGGAGAAAAGGGAGATAGTTCATAATGAGCATTTTGAATAACTAACTATGGGTGACAGGTCACATCTTGGCCCACTCTATACTTTATATAACTGAAAAATGAGTGTTAGAACAAATCTTTAAGTCAAATTATTTATTTACAGTGTGTGTATGGCATACATTCTACTATTCCATACAGCTACAGCTCAATGGTAAGAGGGCCTGTATCCACAACAATAATATCCTTGACTACATAAGTCTTTTGAAGTGTTAAGCAGAGGAGATAATACCTACAGTATTCATTTGTCAACACAGAATGTAAAAGTCCTCATGTATACACAGTCATGTTTGCAAAAGCCCCAAGTTGTCCCGACACTGAATCATCATCACTCAAGTCTTCCTCATCCCCCAAAATCTCAGTGATGATAGACAGTAGGGCTATTGCATGTCTCATGTCAGTAATGGGCAGAGCAGAAAAAATGTCCTCAATTGAGAAAAGGGAATTGCGCTCAGAATGTTGTCCATGATTTTGTCAGCGTTAACCACATTGGACGATGTGCAATAAACAGACACTCCCATGAACACCTGTGTGCGCCATCTCAAATGCAAGGTCATGTCATTCCTTTCTCAGGTATTGCCTACGCTCTTCACTGACCAGCCTGTAATGGTTGTAATTGTTGTCCTGCATGCCTCTCCAAACTACTGTAATTACCCTGCAGTTGCACGAGGTAGCATGATTTCACGATAAGTGAACGTGAGCTTGTGCCGTCCCTCCCCGCTCTTCCATATGCCAGCATGTGGGGCTCAATGTCTTGAAGTGGTCCATAGTTGATGAAATGATGGACACCCTTAAAGTCTGCCCCCATTCCCAGTGCTGAAGAAGCCATCACAACTCGAAGATTAGATTGACTTATCTTCCAAGGCCGGAGATGATGTGCAGTTTTATGTGCTCGGGTGTCTCTGAGTGGTACATGTCAAAAAGCCTGTTTTCCAGTGTATCCTCTACTCCTGCTCGATGCACAGAATTCTCCCCAAGGAAATGCTGAGAAACCTTGTTGTACAGCAAAGAACAGTCTTTACTTCTCTTACAGTATATGACAGTCCTTGGGGTCTCAGGCGCCTTTCAGGCCAACTCTTTGAGCAACCATGAAAATGTCTCTACAGGGTCAGACAACACCTTCTTCATTGCCAGTCTGATGTCCCTGTCAGGACTTTTCACCACCTCGCCGAATGCCCAGGTGCTTCATTATGCTCTTCCTTGTAGCCTTGGAAGCTGTAGCTGTGGCTGCCAGGTCTGGAAATGGTAAGAGCGACCGCAGCTCGCCAACCATTCCACACCACTTCCGAAAAGCTGCCTCCTTCCCCTGTGCCTTACCATTTTATAGGAAATGTGATAAAAACAAGAAAATATGCATTAGTTGTCATAATAAAAAGGACAAAAATAATACTGGTTCAATGACAAATGTATCATGTTGAAGGTAGCACATGGCCTTTGTTCATTTAAAGAGTGTGATTTTAAGAGAAGGTCCAACAATTAAGTGATATATATTCAGACATACAGAAACACAACTGATCAAAGAATTAGCAGGTTTCACACATCAGACACTTGTTTTACAAGTCAAATAATACCAGGGCAACATACACACATGGCAATAATCACATGCAATGCCCCCACCTTCCCCCTCTCTCCCCACACACCCAATATCTCTCAGACAGTTTTAGTCAACTTAGCCCCCCCAAAAAAGCTCAAATAAAAGATGCTTTTACACACAAATAACTCACCATTGAACCACAGTGGGTATCTCATTGACAGCCATTTCAATGAGACGCTCGAGGAACAATGGCGTTTGCAGTAGGCATCGCCATTTCTCTGAGCCAACCAAAGCTTCAGGAGTCTTTGGCAATTTTCTCGTCCTCCATCTCATTTTGACCCACGTGAGCTTGTGCCGTCCCTCCCTGCTCTTCCATATGCCTGCATATGGGGCTCAATGTCTTGAAGTGGTCCATAGTTGACAACATGATGGACACCTTAAAAGTCAATGATGGACACCCTAAATGAGGTGGAGATTCCTTGAGAGTTCAGAACATGAACCTGATCCTCGATCATTGACATCAGAGGAGAAACTACAATTACAATCGATTTCTCCACTTTCAAATTTCAATAAATATGTCGGCCACACTTGATACACTCAACTTTTACCGTAGCCTGTAGGTAGACACGCCAAAATGTCTATTTTTTATTTAGTAGAGAGTTCAAGTAGAGGAGTAATGCCTTCATTGACTTGATTTTGTGTATGGACCACACTTCTGGCAAAAAAATAATTCAGTTTTTCCTCCAAGTCTTCTTCCATTTTCTACAATGTTGCAAACTAGCATACGGAACAACTCTCTACAAAATCTGTCCTACCTGGTCCGAAAACAGTGACGAACATAACACGTACCACCCCCATCCAATCAAAATCTTGCCACAGGGAGCCAGCAGACCATTCAAAAACATTTTGGCTAATACAAAATGGGCAAATGTTGATTTAATATTTGCAAATACTATGATTGCATGACTATTGAGATGAATTGATTTCTCAAGCTGAGGTATTGAATATTAAAGCTTTGCTCTCAGAGTCCACTTACAACACTGCTTATTGATCAATGTGTTTTACTATACTTCACACACACACACACACAGAGAGAGCGAGAGAGAGAGCGACTGAGTTGTCTGATCGATGGACACACTCTAAAAGGGTTTGATTTTGGGATGAAATGAAGAGAAAGTGATGTGTTCTCAGAGAGGGATGGAATCATTAAGACCAGACCCACTCTCTCACTAAAGCTCAACACAAGGGTAAGGGAGATGCAAAACATGTCTTGCAACCTCTAATGAACATAGGAAGCTTCAGTTCCCTGTATGACATGTAGTTGATCTGTAAATATAGACAATAATCATTCATTAAATATCAGTTTAATTGAAGGAAATTCAATTGTTTACTAGTATATTACCACGTAACAATACATTTGGCTACATGGTATCTGTGCAACTTCATGTAAAGTGTGACCATGTTTCTTTTTTTCTGTTTAGGAGGTTGGCCCTGGATTTAAAACTAATCTGGCTTCAGAAAGAAACAGAGAGACTCTTCTAGAGTCTAGGCTGAATATGCAGGCTACTGCAGGCTATTTCATATCAGTGTCACTCTCATTCTTGTCCTTTTCCAGACAGACCTAGGAGAATATCAAAGTGTGTCAGAGGGACCTCTAAAATTAAAATACCCAGTCACTGATCGAGAGAGAGCACCTGTACAACTACTGTGATTTCATTATCACGTCAGTGGTGTCAGTTATCTGTCAGTTTCCTGCTTTGAAGGCATTACTTTATTCAGTTATTAACCCATTTGAAGTCAAATAGGTTACCCTGCCATGTAACCTGCCTAAGTCAGGTTGGTTAACATTAACTAAGACAGAAACAATGTAACGTCTTGAAATGTTGCCTGCACAATGTAGCCTATCATTTAGTCTGGGTCTGGGTCACCCGTTACAAATGATGATTTATTTCGTAATAAAAAATGATGTATTTTTTGTTGTTTTTTATCAATCGAATCATCACATACTTGAAAAATGATAAACGTAGCCGACCACATGTTACTCAATCCAATTGCCTATCAATAGGCTATAGCCTAGCCATTATAAATAACACATCAATTGGAATTTCGCTACAGGGAAATCTCAGAACTCCCAGAAATATCAGAACCTAATGCATGTTGGTGTTGTTTAACATTATTATTAGTCTTATCCACCAATAGCGTAACAAAACAACAGAATTAGACAAACTACAGCCTGCGCTCAGGTGCACCTTACCTAAAAAAGCGAATCCACTTTATATTCTCATGGGTTGACAAAGGGGTCTTCCTGAATTCTTGAATTTCTGTAAACCGCGAACGTGTCAAAAACCAAGGCTGGTTCCTTTTGTTAGCCACGCGGTTTATTTCGCGGCGCGCTATTGTGTGTCCTCCTCCTCGAGCCAACCTCGTTCGGCTATAATGGTCCAGCTAAAAACCCGTTTTAGGGAATCTCTTCCAGAGACATCCGGTATCGTTCGTCCCCCCCACCCAAAAAATTACAGCACCTCCTTGATGGAGTGACTTGTCTGTCACCAGACAATCATGCGGGCGTAATTCTGAGGATCTAACTATCTCAAGGATAGTACAATTTACGACGTTCTTTTAAAAAAAATGGAGGAAGATAGTTTCCGAAGAGCTTCTCAAAAAATATCTCTCAAGTCGGCATTCACTCCCTCACCGCACGGTAGAGTATTCTGGACCAATCGAGCGCGCAGAATAAACGAATGAATAGGCTACTCTACCGAGCGTGGTCATCATCTCATCTGTGTCTTCCTCATCTATGTCGCTCTCCAGCGTGACATGTTAAAGATTTGGTCTGTATCCGTCTTTCCTTGAATTTGAGCAGGAATGTATTTGAAAAGCCCAGTCATTGTCACATTAAAATTGCACGGGATGTATAGATGGGTACTTTATGTATGCTGCCAGGGGCGCAACTTTAACTGGGGATGGGAGCCATGTCCCCACCACATTCTGAAATGTAAAAAAATATCATTGCAATATGATACAACAGCTGGATTTAGGACCAGGAAGACACCACAGAGAGGGCTGACAGGCTGTGTGAAGGCAAAGCTTCTGGAAGGCTGGCTGAACCAGCAAAGGAGAGTTGAGCATAGTTCAGTGTGTATGTTACGCTCTTTCACAGAGTTTTAATAGTAAGTAGAGCAGACACTGGCTACTCTTTAGTTGACTGATGTAGCTGGCAAAGTAACTTCTGTTTAACTTAACAGAAAAAAATTAAATAGTGTTTATTAGCTGTGCTGAGCTAGTATTGTAACTGACATGTACAGTAACGTTAGCTAATGTTTCATCCCCTCTCGACTGAGGTGGATGAATAAGCTATGCTAGCTAGTAGTAGCTACCACAGCCAGGTCAGCTCTAGTTATCTGTCAGATAGCGATATGAGGCAGTTAGTAATACTATCTAACAGCTGTTGTTTGTATGGAAATGTTTTGTAGCCTTTGTTTTGTCCCGTTTCAGAAGTAAATTAACTTGGCTAGCTTCCGCCAGTTGATGTACTGTTAGTGTCACGACTTCCGCCGAAGTCGGCTCCTCTCCTTGTTCGGGCGGCGTTCGACATCACCGGCTTTCTAGCCATCAGCGCTCCACTGTTCATTGTTCCATTTGTTTTGTCTTGTTTCCACGCACACCTGGTTTACATTTCCTAATCACACTACATATATATTCCCTCTGTTCCCCCCATGTCTTTGTGTGGAATTGTTCTTTGTTACATGTTTTTGTGTGACGCGCCAGGCTGGTTTTTCCAGATACCATGTTCACCCGTTGTATGTTTAGATTTGGTTAAACATTTTTGCTTCATTGTGACTTTGTCGCGCTTTACACTTTCGCTTTTGGCTGGAGGTTTGTTTTACGCAGTTGCGTCCTATGGTTGTTTGCTTCTGCCTAATAAAGTGTGCGCCTGATCACAACTCTCTGCTCTCCTGCACCTGACTTCTGCACCAGTAGGGCACAACCTTGACAGTTAGAGAGAGAGCTGGCCAAATGTTGGCTAATGTTAGCTATTATTTTTTCCTCAATCACACTAGACCTGAATAAAATGATGAAACGATGAAACCATCGGTTTGCCAAGCTAATTTCCTACTTTTCACACAGACACACTAATAAACAGCTCTAACGTTATAGGCTTCACAGTCACATGCGCCGAATACAACAGGTGAAGAACTTACCGTGAAATGCTTACTTTCAAGCCCTTAACCAACAATGCAGTTCAAGAAATAGTGTTAAGAAGATATTTAATAAATAAAATGAAGTAAAAAATAAATAAAAAGGTGTTGTCGTGCCCTCTTCACAACTGTCTTGGTGTGTTTGGACCATGATAGTTTCTTGGTGATGTGGACACCAAGGAACTTGAAACTCTCGACCCGCTCCACTACTTCCCCGTCGATGTTAATGGGGTCCTGTTCGACCCTCCTTTTCCTGTAGTCCACGATCAGCTCCTTTGTCTTGCTCACATTTAGGGAGAGGTTGTTGTCCTGGCACCACACTGCCAGGTCTCTGACCTTCTCCTTATAGGCTGTGTTGTTGCCAACCCTTACCACCTGGGAGTGGCCAGTCAGGAAGTCCAGGATCCAGTTGCAGAGGGAGGTGTTTAGTCACAGGGTCCTTAGTTTAGTGATGGGTTTTGTGGGTACTATGGTGTTGAACGCTGTGCTGTAGTCAGTGAACAGCATAGGTGTGAATTGGAGTGGGTCTAGGGTTTCCGGCATGATGGCGTTGATGTGAGTCATGACCAGCCTTTCAAAGCACTTCATGGCTACCGACGTGAGTGCTATGGCGCAGTAATCATTTAGGCAGGTTACCTTCGCTTTCTTGGGCACAGGGACTATGTTGGTCTGCTTGAAACATGTATGTATTACAGACTCGGTCAGGGAGAGGTTGAAAATATCAGTGAAGACACTTGCCATGCTCTGAGTACATGTCCTGGTAATCCGTTTGGCCCTGCGGCCTTGTGAATGTTGACCTGTTTAACCTCTCAGGGCTAGCGTCCCACCCACTCAACAGCCAGTTGAATCCTGTGGCGCGATTTTCAAATCCCTTAGAAATGCTATTACTTCAATTTCTCAAACATATGACTATTTTACAGCTATTTAAAGACAAGACTCTCGTTAATCTAACCACACTGTCCGATTTCAAAAAGGCTTTACAACGAAAACAAAACATTAGATTATGTCAGCAGAGTACCCAGCCAAAAATAATCAGACACCCATTTTTCAAGCTAGCATATAATGTCACAAAAACCCAGAAGACAGCTAAATGCAGCACTAACCTTTGATGATCTTCATCAGATGACACACCTAGGACATTATGTTATACAATACATGCATGTTTTGTTCAATCAAGTTCATATTTATATCAAAAAACAGCTTTTTACATTAGCATGTGACGTTCAGAACTAGCATACCCCCCGCAAACTTCCGGGGAATTTACTAACAATTTACTAAATTACTCACGATAAACGTTCACAAAAAGCATAACAATTATTTTAAGAATTATAGATACAGAACTCCTCTATGCACTCGATATGTCCGATTTTAAAATAGCTTTTTGTTGAAAGCACATTTTGCAATATTCTAAGTACATAGCCCAGCCATCACGGGCTAGCTATTTAGACACCCGGCAAGTTTAGCCTTCACCAAAATCAGATTTACTATAAGAAAAATGTTATTACCTTTCCTGTTCTTCGTCAGAATGCACTCCCAGGACTTCTACTTCAATAACAAATGTTGGTTTGGTCCCAAATAATCCATCGTTATATCCAAACAGCGGCGTTTTGTTCGTGCGTTCTAGACACTAAAAAATTCTAAATATTCCATTACCGTACTTCGAAGCATGTCAACCGCTGTTTAAAATCAATTTTTATGCAATTTATCTAGTAGAAAAGCGATAATATTCCGACCGAGAATCTGCGTTTCGGTAAATAGAGGGAAAAACAGAAAGGCGGGGGCGGCCAGTGCACGAGCCTAAGCCCTTTGTCCTCTGATAGACCACTTAGCAAAAGCGCTCGTGTGTTTCAGCCAGGGCTTTGAATTACGTCATTCAGGTTTTTCCCGGGCTCTGAGAGCCCATTGGAGCCGTAGGAAGTGTCACGTAACAGCAGAGATCCTTTGTAATAGATAGAGATGACAAAGAAAGCCAATAAATGGTCAGACAGGCCACTTCCTGTAAAGGAATCTCTCAGGTTTTTGCCTGCCATATGAGTTCTGTTATATTCACAGACACCATTCAAACAGTTTTAGAAACTTTAGGGTGTTTTCTATCCATATCTAATAAGTATATGCATATTCTAGTTACTGGATAGGAGTGGTAACCAGATTAAATCGGGTACGTTTTTTATCCGGCGGTGTAAATACTGCCCCCTAGCCCTAACAGGTTAAAGGTCTTGCTCACATCGGCTATGGAGAGTGTGATCACACAGCCGTCTGGAACAGCTGGTGCTCTCATGCATGCTTCAGTGTTGCTTGCCTTGAAGCGAGCATCAAAGGCATTTAGCTCATCTCGTAGGCTCGCGTCATTGGCAGCTCGCGGCTGGGTTCCCCTTTGTAGTCCAAAAGAGTTTGCAAGCCCTGCCACAGCCGACGAGCATCAGATTCAATCTTAGTCCTGTATTGAAGCTTTGCTTGTTTGATGGTTCGTCTGTGGGCATAGCGGGATTTCTTATAAGCATCCGGATTAGTGTCCCGCTCCTTGAAAGTGGCAGCTCTAGATCGGTGCGGATGTTGCCTGTAATTCATAGCTTCTGGTTGTGATATATATGTACGGTCACTGTGGGGACGATGTCGTCAATGCACTTATTGATGAAGCCGGTGACTGAGGTGGTATACTCCTTAATGCTTTTGAATGAATCTCGGAACATATTCCAGTCTGTGCTAGCAAAACAGTCCTGTAGTGTAGCATCTGCGTCATCTGACCACATGCGCACCTGCTCTCGCAGATATGGCTACGAACTGGAAACAGCAAGAATTATGACAGTGACACTTGCTACGTTTTGCATAGTCCTATAGGATATAGCCTACCTTTTAGGAGGATGATTTGCAGGCAGAAACAAATAAATGGGTAATCAATAATTATTGTAAATTAAAAGTCGCAACACTCGCTCACCATAGTAGCCTAACCTATGTGTACATTGACTTTTCCTTTTCCATAATGATTACATCTTTTGATTGCACTTCGACTCATGTTGGTTGAGCGCCCTCCACTTCTTTCCATTATCAATATTTATTTACAGACACTGTTAATTTCATATTCAAGTTAACTACCATGTGATTCTCCGCCCATGTAGGCAGCCTACTCTATTTCAGTGAGACCACACACTCCAGGCTCACTTGAACTCTCACGCCCATCTAGGAGAGGTAGGCAACTGAAGCTGAAGCAGCGAATTCTAAATGTGTGAATAATGCGAAAATATGTAATTTTAATACAATAGATAGGCTAACGCATACAAAGCAGAAAGAGGACCATTTACAAATAATATGTGGGACAACAAAAATATTTTCATCCCAAAGTCGTCTGTCTGATCGCCCGCTACTGCCTGCGGCATAAAAAATTCCTGCAGACATCCTGCAAGAAATAAAATAAAATGGAGTGTAGCAAAATGCTTGTGCTTCTAGTTCCGACACTGCATTAATATCTAACAAGTAATCCAACAATTCCCCAACAACTACCTAATACACACAAATCTAAAGGGGTGAGTGAGAATATGTAAATGTAAGTATATGGATGAGCGATGGCCGAGCGGCATAGGCAAGGTGCAATAGATGGTATAAAATTCAGTATATACATGTGATATGAATGATGTAAGATATATAAACATTATTAAAGTGGTGATATTTAGAGTGACATTGTATAAAGTGACTAGTGATTAATTTATTAAAGTGGCCAGTGATTGGGTCTCAATGTAGGCAGCAGCCTCTCTGAGTTAGTGATTGCTGGTTAGCAGTCTGATGACCTTGAGATAGAAGCTGTTTTTCAGTCTCTCGGTCCCAGCTTTGATGCACCTGTACTGACCTCGTGTTCTGGATGGTAGCGGTGTGAACAGGCAGTGGCTCGGGCTTTTTGGCCTTCCTGTGACATCGGGTGCTGTAGGTGTTATGGAGGGCAGGTAGTTTGCCCCCGGTGATGCGTTGTGCAGACAGCACCACCCTCTGGAGGGCCTTGTGGTTGAGGGCGGTGCAGTTGCCGTACCAGGCTGTGATACAGCCCAACAGGATGCTCTCGATTGTGCATCTTTTTCACCACACTGTCTGTGTGGGTGGACATTTTCAGTTTGTCTGTGATGTGTACGCCGAGGAACTTAAAACTTTCAAATTCTCCACTGCTGTCCCTTCGATGTGGGTAGGGGGGTGCTCCCTCTGCTGTTTCCTGAAGTCCACGATCATCTCCTTTGTTTTGTTGACATTGAGTGAGAGGTCGTTTTCCTGACACCACACTCTGAGTGCCCTCACCTCCTCCCTGTAGGCTCTTTCGTCGTTGTTCGTAAACAAGCCCACTACTGTTGTGTCGTCTGCAAACTTGATGATTGAGTTAGAGGCGTGAATGGCCACACAGTTGTGGGTGAACAGGGAGTACAGGAGGGGGCTGAGCACGACCGCAGCTCGCCTATCTTCACCACGTGGGGGCGGCCCGTCAGAAAGTCCAGGACATAAATGCACAGGGCGCGGTTGAGACCCAAGGCCTCCAGCTTGATGATGCGCTTGGAGGGAACTATGGTGTTGAATGCTGAGCTGTAGTCAATGAACATTATTCTTACATAGGTATTCCTTTTGTCCAGATGGGATAGGGCAGTGTGCAGTGTGATGGCGATTGTGTTTTTTGTGGACCTGTTGGGGCGCTATGCAAACGGAAGTGGGTCTAGGGTGGCCAGTAAGGTGGAGGTGATATGATCCTTGACTAGTTTTTCAAAGCACTTGATGACAGAAGTGAGTGCTACGGGGCCGTAGTAATTTAGTTCAGTTATTGTTGCCTTCTTGGGTACAGGAACAATGGTAGCCATCTTGAAGCATGTGGGGACAACAGACTGGGATAGGGAGTGATTGAATATGTCCATAAACACACCAGCCAGCTGGTCTGCACATGCTCTGAGGATGTGGCTAGGGATGCCGTCTGGGCCAGCAGCCTTGCGAGGTTTAACACGTTTAAATGTTTTACTTGCGTCAGCCACGGAGAAGGAGAGAGACGGGGGGGTGCAGTCCTTGTTAGAGGGCCATGACGGTGGCACTGTAGTATCCTCAAAGCGGTTAAAGAAGGTGTTTAGTTTGTCTGTAAGCGTGACGTTGGTGTCCGTGACGTGGCAGGTTTTCTTTCTGTAGTCCGTGATTTCCTGTAGACCCTGCCACATACAGTAGGTCTCGTGTCTGAGCCGTTGAATTGCGACTCCACCTTGTCCCTGTACTGGCATTTCGCTTGTTTGATTGCCTTGCGGAGGGAGTAACTACACTGTTTATATTCAGTCATATTCCCAGACCTCTTTCCATGGTTAAATGCAGTGGATCGTGCTTTCAGTTTTGCAAGGAATACCCGCAAAGGTTTCTGATTAGGGTAGGTTTTAACAGTCTCAGTGGGTACAACATCTCCAATGCACTTCTTTATAAATGCACTCACCAAGTCAGCATATAGGTTGATTTTGTTCTCTGAGGCTGACCGGAACATATTCCAGTCCGCATGATCAAGACAATCTTGAAGCGTGGCTTCCGTTGAACGTTGAATGGTTCTCGTCACTATTACATCCTGTTTGAGTTTCTGTCTGTAAGAAGGTAGGAGCGAGATGGCGTCGTGGTCGGATTTGCCAAAGGGAGGGTGGAGGAGGGCTTTGTAAGCATCGCGGAAGTTAGAGTAGCAGTGGTCAAGCGTACTGCCCATGCGCGTAGCGCAATCAATATGCTGGTAGAATTTAGGTAACTTTGTTCTCAAATTTGCTTTGTTAAAATCCCCAGCTACAATAAATGCAGCCTCAGGATACATGGTTTCCAGTTTGCATGTAGTCCAGTGAAGTTCCTTTATGGCCGTCTTGGTGTCTGCTTGAGGGGGAATGTACACAGCTGTGACTATAACTGACGGGAATTGTCTTGGTAGGTAAAATGGCTGGCATTTGATTGTAAGGAATTCTAGGCCGGGTGAGCAGAAGGAGTTCCTGTATGTTGTTATGATTACACCATGAGTCGTTAATAATGAACCATACACCCCCGCCCTTCCTCTTCCCAGGGAGGTGTTTATGCAGCCATCTAGTGCAGTCAGTACACAACACTATGCTCATCATGTCTTAGCAGGAGCAGATGGTGACACGAGTCCCAGCAGGGTCAGACAGCCAGGGAAGACCAGTCTACGGAGCTCAGGTTAATTTTGCAGTATGTTAACATATCAGTGAATGATACAAAGTTACATCTTGAATTGATGGGTGGCCCTACAGTAGCTACAGGGCATCAGTCTGGGATCTGGAAATAATGATCATTTACATTTTTTAACCATTGATTCTATTCTTAGATAATGTATAAATGTACACCAAGGTAATTCTTTGTCATGCCTCATTTTAGGAGTCTCAGCAGGGTCAGGCAGCCAGGGAAGACCCGTTTGTGACGGGAGTGAGGTGAGGTGAATTTTTGCAGATTCAAGACTTTATTCTCTCTGTGCAGCAAACACTGGACGAGCCAGATGCTATTTTAAGGCAGTCTGACAAACCTCCAATGTTAATTTCCAAACTGTATCAAGGGTTGATAGAGGTTTTTCCCGATGACACAAAACATGTCAAACAAAAATGTGAGAAAGACCTGGTAGAAGCTATCGATGATGCTGAATGGATACAGATATGTTTGAATGCCCAGTCATGTTAATTTCATCTCAGACATAAATTACTGCAGTTTAAGGCCATCCATAGAATGTACTATATGCCAGTGAAACTGAATTACATGCACAATTACATGTCAATCCTCTGCTGGAGGTGTAAAACACAAAAGGGGACATATTTGCATATGTTATGGTCTTATGAAGGCTGGCTGAATTCTGCCAAAGAGTATGTTCTTTAATCTCAGCATGTCTACAGATTCTCCCTTCTCCCTGTTTGTGTTTGCTTGGAAATGATGATACTGGAGACTGTTATCTGAAGAAAATAACCAAGCATTTACAGCGGCCAAGAAATGCATTGCCATTAATTGGAAGTTTGGTTATCCTTCCACAATGTCAACTTATGTATCACTAGATTTGATTTATTACAAGATTAAGGGTATACTGGGTAACTTTCATAAGGTCTGGATCCCATATATGGAATACAGTACGACTAAATGAGTCTGTATTGAAAACATGCACACGCCCACGATACCAATTTAGGCAATTCCTAGCTGCTGGGCTGCTCGGTCCTGGCCCTGGGGGTCTGCCATCCTGTGGGTTGTCACTCTGGCCTTGGCCTAACACACCCGAAAACAATAATCAATGTTTCACTAAGATCCCAAAGCTGAGTGGGATGTGTTGGGTTTGGGGCTGCAGGGTGGTGGACCCCGTTGCCAATTATTTACAGTTTACATATACCTTAGTCAAATACATTTAAACTCAGTTTTTCACAATTCCTGACATTTATCCTAGTAAAAATTCCCTGTCTTAGGTTAGTTAGGATCACCACTTTATTTTAAGAATGTGAAATGTCAGAATAATCGTAGAGAGAATGATTTATTTCAGTTTTTATTTCTTTCATCACATTCCCAGTGGGTCAGAAGTTTACACACACTCAATTAGTATTTGGTAGCATTGCCTTTAAATTGTTTTACTTGGGTCAAATGTTTTGGGTAGCCTTCTACAAGCTTCCCACAATAAGTTGGGTGAATTTTAGCCCATTGAGTCAGGTTTGTAGGCCTCCTTGCTCGCACATGCTTTTTCATTTCTGCCCACAAATTTTCTATAGGATTGAGGTCATGGCTTTGTGATGGCCACTCCAATACCTTGTCTTTGTTGTCCTTAAGCCATTTTGCCACAACTTTGGAAGTATGCTTGGGGTCATTGTCCATTTGGAAGACCCATTTGCGACCAAGCTTTAACTTCCTGACTGATGTCTTGAGATGTTGCTTCAATATATCCACATCATTTTCCTCCCTCATGATACCATCTATTTTGTGAAGTGCATCAGTCCCTCCTGCAGCAACGCACCCCCACAGCATGATGCTGCCACCCCCGTGCTTCACGGTTGGGATGATGTTCTTCAACTTGCAAGCCTCCCCTTTTTCCTCCAAACATAATGATGGTCATTATGGCCAAACAGTTCTATTTTGTTTTATCAGACCAGAGGACATTTCTCCAAAAAGTACGATCTTTGTTCCCATATGCAGTTGCAAACCGTATTCTGTTTTTTTTACGGTGGTTTTTGAGCAGTGGCTTCTTCCTTTCTGAGCGGCCTTTCAGGTTATGTCAATATAGGACTCGTTTTACTGTGAATATAGATACTTTTGTGACTGTTTCCTCCAGCATCTTCACAAGGTCCTTTGCTGTTGTTCTGGGATTGATTCGCACTTTTTGCACAAAAGTACGCTCATCTCTAGGTGACAGAACGCGTCTCCTTCCTGAGCGGTATGACGGTTGCGTGGTCCCATGGTGTTTATACTTGCGTACTATTGTTTGTACAGATGAACGTGGTACCTTCAGGCGTTTGGAAATTGCTCCCAAGGATGAACCAGACTTGTGGAGGTCCACAATTTTTTTTCTGAGGTCTTGGCTGATTTCTTTTGATTTTCCCATGATGTCAAGCAAAGAGGGACTGAGTTTGAAGGTAGGCCTTGAAGTACATCCACAGGTACACCTCCAATTGACTCAAATGATGTCAATTAGCCTATCAGAAGCTTCTAAAGCCATGACATAATTTTCTGGAATTCCAAGCTGTTTAAAGACACTGTCAACTTAGTGTATGTAAACGTCTGACCCACTGGAATTGTGAAATAATCTCTCTGTAAACAATTGTTGGAAAAATTACTTGTTTCATGCACAAAGTAGATGTCCTAACCGACTTGCAAAACGTATAGTTTGTTAGCAAGAAATTTGTGGAGTGGTTGAAAAATGACTCCAACCTAAGTGTATGTAAACTTCCGACTTCAACTGTAACATTACATGTTACATGTTACAGCCTTATGACCTAGCCAGGTTCTACAGTATGTGCTGTAGGCAAGTCTTCTATTTTTGTCACGCCATACAAAGCAAGGGATTGTATAAGATCTAGGATCTATATAAGACACAAAATTGCATTTGTAATTCTGTGTAAAATCTTACAAAAAACTACATGAAAGAATCGTGTGAAGAAAACTTGGTTTTCAGACACATTTTACATGTGTCACGTGCTGACCATAGAAAGCTGTTATTTTCTTTGGTAGAGTAGGTCAGGGCGTGACAGGGTTTTTTTCTAGTTTAGTTTTTCTATGTTGTTATGTTCTAGTTTTGTATTTCTGTGTTCGGTTTTGTTTGGGATGATCTCCAATTAGAGGCAGCTGGTCATCGTTGTCTCTAATTGGAGATCATACTTAAGTAGGTGTTTTTCCCCACCTGGGTTTGTGGGAGATTGTCTTTCAGTTGGTGTATGTTTCTCCTCTGCATCACGGTTTGTTGTTTTTGTTATTCAGTTTATTTGTATGTATTGCATAGTTTCACAGTACAATAAAGAAAATGTGGAATGATACACACGCTGCGCTTTGGTCTGCTCCTTCATCGTACGACAACCGTGACAGAATCTCCCGCCATAATATGACCAAGCAGCGTGGTATGGACCAGTGGACTTTTGAGGAGATAAGGAGGAGTATATCCAGAGCTTTGGAGGAATTAGGGGCAGGAGAAAAGCGCCTCCCATGGGAACAGGTGGAGGCAGCGAGAGCACGGCAAACGAGGGAAGCACGAGAGGCAGACCCCCCCCAAACAATTGCGGGGGGCACATGGGGAGATTGGCAGAGTCAGGTTGAAGACCTGAGCCAACTCCTCGTGCTTACCGTGAGGTGCGTGTCACCAGTCTGGCGCCACCTGTGCCAGCCCCACGCATCAGGTCTCTAGTGCACCTGCCCAGTCCGGTGTGTCCTGTTCCTGCTTCTCGCACTCCCCCTGAGGTGCGTGTTACCAGTCTGGCGCCACCTGTGCCAGCCCCACGCTTCAGGCCACCAGTGTGTCTTCCCAGTCCAGAGCTTCCGGCGACGTCCCCCAGTCCGGAGCCCCCAGCGACGTTCCCCGGTCTGGTGAGACCTGTTTCGGCTCCACGTAAGAAGCCTCCAGATATGATCCATGGTCCGAAGCCTCCAGTGATGATCCATGGCATGAAGCTTCCAGTGATGATCCATGGCCCGGAGCCTGTAGTGATGATCCATGGCATGAAGCCTCCAGTGATAATCCATGGCCCGGAGCCTCCAGTGATAATCCATGGCAAGAAGCCTGTAGGGATGATCCATGGCCCGGAGCCTGTAGGGATAATCCATGGCAAGAAGCCTGTAGGGATGATCCATGGCCCGGAGTCTGTAGGGATGATCCATGGCACAAAGCCTCCAGTGGTGATCCATGGCGCGGAGCCTGCAGTGATGGTCCATGGCATGGAGCCTGCAGCGACGGTCCCCAGTCCGGAACCTCCTGAGACGGCCCCCAGTCCGGAACCTCCTGAGACGGCCCGCAGTCCGGAACCTCCTGAGACGGCCCGCAGTCCGGAACCTCCTGAGACGGCCCGCAGTCCGGAACCTCCTGAGACGGCCCGCAGTCCGGAACCTCCTGAGACGGCCCGCAGTCCGGAACCTCCTGAGACGGCCCGCAGTCCAGAGTCTTCAGCGGGGTCCGCAGTCTTGAACCTCCAGCGGCGGTATGCAGTCTAGAACCTCCAGCGGCGGTCTGCAGTACAGAGCCTCCGGCGATGATCTACGGTCCGGTTCCTCCATCGACGATCCACGGTCCGGTGGCACAAAAGCAAAGGGATCAGCGGGCGGAGCGGGGGTACGCCTCGAACCGGAGCTGCCGCCTCTGCTGGAGGATCCGTGGGATGAGAAGGTTCTGTGTGGTGCACCAGAGCCGCCATAGACATTTGTCACCCACCCTAACCCTTTTTTTTTAGGTGCGTTCGGAGTCCGCACCTTTGGGGGGAAGGGGTACTGTCACGTCCTGACCATAGAAAGCTGTTATTTTCTATGGTAGAGTAGGTCAGGGCGTGACAGGGGAGGTTTCTAGTTTAGTTTTTCTATGTTGTTATGTTCTAGTTGTGTATTTCTATGTTGGGTTTTGTTTCGGATGATCTCCAATTAGAGGCAGCTGGTCATCGTTGTCTCTAATTGGAGATCATACTTAAGTAGGTGTTTTCCCCACCTGGGTTTGTGGGAGATTGTCTTTGAGTTAGTGTATGTTTCACCTCTGCGTCAAGGTTTGTTGTTTTTGTTATTCAGTTTATTTGTATTGCATAGTTTCACAGTACAATAAAGAAAATGTGGAACGATACACGCTGCGCTTTGGTCCGCTCCTTCATCGTACGACAACTGTGGCAACTTGTTAATTTTTCACTGTTTTTCCTTCTTATGATTATTTTTTTATTTTTAATTACACACAACATTTTTTTCCTAACAGGTTATTTTTCACCACTTCCAGCTCAATCTGGTCTCCCATCCAAATCAGCAATGGGATGCAGCGTGCTATGTTGCTGGATTGAATGTGCCTAAACTTGCAACTGGAAAAAAGCAGCGACAGCATAGGCCATGGTAACATAACCAAAGATGAGGGAAATTGAGTTGTCATTAAAAAAAATAACTGATTTTTTATTTTTTTGCATCCCATTTACAATTCTTTTTTCTCGCATTTCTGAGTAATTTCTTTACAATATTTTGTTTAGCTCTCAATACTTTTGGGTATTACTTTTGGGTTTAGCTTTCAATACTTTTTAGCTTTCAATATGTTTATGTTTTGCTTACAATATCATTATTTTTGTTTACAAAATTGTTTTATGGTTAGACATATTGTTTGGTCCGAGCAAGGTGCTGTTACATTTCACACATGCGCACAAACACACACACACACACACACACACACTGCTCACATGACCGCTGACAGCCCTGTGAGAAGATAGAGACAGCCGGACCACTGTGACGCAGCCGGACAGAGGGCCTCTCTGTGTGTGATTGTCCTCAGGCCCAGTTAAGACACTACACACGTCTGCTTGGAACAGCGGATGACAGCAATGGAATG
Organism: Salmo trutta; assembly: GCF_901001165.1. Classification (NCBI taxonomy): domain Eukaryota; kingdom Metazoa; phylum Chordata; class Actinopteri; order Salmoniformes; family Salmonidae; genus Salmo; species Salmo trutta. The sequence continues at coordinate 32,229,883 of NC_042960.1, read as the reverse complement.
AGAGAAGCAGAGAGAAGGAAGGAGAGTTGGAACATGGACAGAAAGAGAGGAAGATTTGGTAGAGGGAGGAAGGGGGATGGGTATCAAGTTTGTAACATCTCCTAAGCTGAATAGGAAAGAGATGTGTCAGTGTTCAGTGTGCATGCATGTGTGCGTGTGTGTGACTGAGTGTCACAAGGGCATGTTGTAGTGATTACTCCTTATGACTCTGTTCCCATGATCTCTAACCCATTTAAGACTTGTGTACTGTGAGCTGATTGACTTTCACTGGATTGGAACAGGGAAGGTTGTACTAGCCCGCCTGTGCGCGCACACACAAACACAGTCTTGTACAGCTAACCTTATGGGGACACACAATTCAGTCCCATTCAAAATCCTATTTTCCCTAACCCTAAACCTAACCCGTAATCTTACACTAACCTTAACCCAAAACCTAACCTTAACCATAGCTCCTAACCCTAGCTCCTAACCCTAACCTTAAAACTAACCCTTAACGTAATTCTAACGCTAATTCTAACCTTAACCCTAAACCCCCTAGAAATAGCATTTAACCTTGTGGGGACTAACAAAATGTCCCTAATTGGTCAATTTTTTGTTTGTTTACTATTCTTCTATATACACACACACACACACACACACACACAGACAGAGAATGGGAGAAATAGCACTAGTACACTGTAGCAATGTGTGGTAGCCTGGTCTGAATGCAGATATTAATGTTAGTTCCATCACTGGAAATACTCTGTAGTCTGTACTACCGGCTTTATTGATTAATATAAGTAGATGAGTTAACTGAAGAAGTGAATTTATATTATACTCCACTACACTCCCAAAGAAAATAATGTACTTTTACTCCATACATTTTCCCTGACACTCAAAAGTACCCGTTGCATTTCGAATTCTTAGCAGGACAGGAAAATTGTCAAATTCAAGCTCTTATCAAGATAACATCCCTGGTCATCCCTACTGCCTCTGATCTGGCGGACTCACTTGTCACGACTTCCACCGAAGGTGGCTCCTCTCCCTGTTCGGGCGGCGCTTGGCGGTCGTCGTCGCCTGTCTACTAGCTGCCACCGATCTTTTTTATTTTTCGTTTAGTCATGTCTGTTTTGATTGTTCACCTGTGTCTTGTTTAGGTTGTTTAGTTGGTGTATTTATTCTCGCCCTACCCACATTGTTTCGTGCGGGTTTGTTTGCGTTTTCCGGTCTGTGGTTTTGGGTGGCGTATATTTTGTTCATTTTTTCTAACAGGTGTTTTTCCTAGACTCTGTTCTAGATGATTTCTGTGGACTGCCATTTAGTCTGTGCCTGTAGTGTTTGATGAACTGTAAATACCGCCTTCTCCGTATTTACTCCTCTCCTGCGCCTGACTTCTACACCCACCTCTCGTAGAGAGTTCTGACAGAAACCCGCACCAAAAAGATATGGAGTCAGCAGGAGCGGATGCGCCCTCCCCGTCCATGGAGGAGCGTGTCCTTCAGCATACAGCCGTTCTCCACCGTCTGGGGACGGCTATGGATCAAGTGTTGGCGAGAATGGAGGAATGGGAGAGGAACGGTCTCCCTACCCCGTCTTCAGCCACTCTTCAGCCTGCACCACCACCCTCTCCAACGGTGTCCAGCCCCAGCGGGATTCGACTCGCGCTCCCGAGGGAGTACGATGGGACGGCTGCCAGGTGCAAGGGGTTCCTGCTCCAATTGGAGCTTTACCTGGCGACCGTTCACCCGACTCCCTCGGGAGAGGAGAGTGTCAACGCCCTCGTCTCCTGCCTTTCAGGGAAAGCCCTGGAGTGGGCCAACGCGGTCTGGGATGGCACAGACTCGGCGAGGGACAATTACCCAGAGTTCACCTGCCGCTTCCGGGCTGTGTTCGACCACCCACCAGAGGGTAGAGAGGTGGGGGAACGTCTGTTTCATCTGAGGCAGGAGACGAGGAGCGCACAGGATTTCGCGCTGGATTTCCGGACCCTGGGCGCCGGCGCGGTGTGGAATGACAGGGCCCTATGAGAGGACGTCCGCAGGGAGCTAGCTTGTCAGGACACCACCCTCACTTTGGACCAGCTAATAGACATGTCCATCAGACTGGACAACTTGCTGGCTGCCTGTGGGCGTTCTGATCGGGTCCTGTTCATTCCACCTTCCAGCCCACCTGCTCCGACGCCCATGGAGTTGGGGGGTGCTGCCGCTAGGTCGACTGGAGGAGGAACCTACTGGAGAGGACACACTACTGACCGGTGCTGGAGGAGCTCGTCTGGGAGTCGAGAGGGCAGGCAGAGCACTGCTCGTACACCTCAGGTGAGTCCGCACCAGACTCTCCCAGAGCTCCCTGTTGGCCATATGTATGTGTTGGTTTCTTTTCCTGAGTTTTCCCCTCACTCCCAACATAAGGCGCTAGTAGATTCAGGCGCAGCGGGGAGCTTTATTGATTGCGGGTTCGCGACTAGGTTAGGGATTCCCTTGGTTCAGTTGGACCAACCCTTCCCCGTGTATGCCATAGATAGTCGACCACTTGGGTCAGGGCTGGTCAGGGAAGCCACGCTTCCACTGGACATGGTGACGCGAGGGGGGCATGAGGAGCGGATTAGTCTCTTCCTCATTGACTCTCCTGCATTTCCGGTGGTGCTGGGGATTCCCTGGTTGGCTGATCACAATCCTAAAATTTTGTGGAGACAGGGGGCTCTTGAGGGGTGGTCAGAGGAGTGCTCAGGTAGGTGTTTAGGTGTTTCCATCGGTGCGACGACGGTGGAGAGTCCGGACCAAGTCTCCACCGTGCACATTCCCCCCGAATATGCCGATTTGGCTATCGCTTTCTGTATAAAGAGGGCGACCCAATTACCACCTCATCGACGAGGGGATTGTGCGATAAACCTCCAGGTTAACGCTGCACTTCCTAGGAGTCATGTGTATCCCTTGTCACAGGAGGAGACAGTGGCTATGGAGACATATGTCACTGAATCTCTGAGACAGGGATACATTCGGCCATCCACATCGCCCGTCTCCTCGAGTTTCTTTTTTGTGAAGAAGAAGGAGGGAGTTCTGCATCCGTGCATTGACTGTCGAGGTCTAAATTCCATCACAGTGGGATTCAGTTACCCGCTACCTCTCATCGCCACGGCGGTGGAGTCATTTCACGGAGCACGCTTCTTCACAAAACTGGATCTCAGGAGCGCATATAACTTGGTGCGTATCCGAGAGGGAGATGAGTGGAAGACAGCGTTTAGTACCACATCTGGCCATTATGAGTACCTCGTCATGCCGTATGGGTTGAAAAATGCTCCAGCCGTTTTCCAATCCTTTGTAGACGAGATTCTCAGGGACCTGCACGGGCAGGGTGTGGTGGTCTACATCGACGACATTCTGATCTATTCCGCTACCCGCGCCGCGCATGTGTCTCTGGTGCGCAAGGTACTTGGGCAACTGTTGGAGCATGACCTATACGTCAAGGCCGAGAAATGTGTGTTCTCCAAACAAGCCATCTCCTTTCTGGGGTATCGCATTTCCACATCTGGGGTGGTGATGGAGTGTGACCGCATTGCGGCCGTGCGTAATTGGCCGACTCCAACCACGGTAAAGGAGGTGCAGCGGTTTTTAGGTTTTTCCAATTACTACCGGAGGTTTATCCGGGGTTTTGGGCAGGTGGCTGCTCCCATTACCTCACTGCTGAAGGGGGGGCCGGTGCGTTTGAGGTGGTCGGCGGAGGCGGACAGAGCTTTTGGTCGTCTGAAGGCTCTATTTACCGATGCTCCCGTCTTGGCGCATCCGGACCCCTCTTTGCCATTCATAGTGGAGGTGGACGCGTCTGAGGCTGGGGTTGGAGCTGTGCTCTCACAGCGCTCGGGCACGCCCCCCAAGCTTCGCCCCTGCGCATTCTTTTCAAGGAAGCTCAGTCCTGCAGAGCGAAACTATGATGTGGGGGACCGGGAGTTGTTGGCTGTGGTAAAAACCCTGAAGGTGTGGAGACATTGGCTTGAGAGAGCGCAACACTCTTTTCTCATCTGGACTGACCACCGTAATCTGGAGTACATCCGGGCGGCGAGGAAACTGAAACCCGGTCAGGCAAGGTGGGCTATGTTTTTCACCAGATTTCGTTTCACCATCTCATATAGACCAGGTTCCCAAAATGCTAAGGCTGACGCACTGTCCCATCTCTATGATACCGAGGAGCGGTCGATCGATCCCACTCCCATACTTCCGGCCTCTTGTCTGGTGGCACCGGTGGTATGGGAGGTGGACGCTGACATCGAGCGGGCGTCACGGTCAGATCCCCCTCCACCAGAATGTCCAGCTGGTCGGAGGTACGTCCCGCTTGGTGTTCGCAATAGACTGATCAGGAGGGCTCACACGCTACCCTCCCCTGGTCATCCGGGTATTGATAGGACGGTGCGGGGTCTTATAGGGAAGTACTGGTGGCCCACGTTGGCAAGGGACGTGAGGGCTTATGTCTCCTCCTGTTCGGTGTGCACCCAGTGTAAGGCTCCTAGACACCTGCCTAGAGGGAAGTTACAGCCCCTTCCCGTTCGACAGCGGCCTTGGTCCCAGCTGTCGGTGGATTTCCTCACCGATCGTTGTGGATCGGTTTTCTAAGTCCTGCCGTCTCCTCCCTTTGCCCGGTCTTCCTACAGCCCTACAGACCGCAGAGGCCCTGTTTACACACGTCTTCTGGCACTATGGGGTGCCTGAGGACATAGTTTCTGATCGGGGTCCCCAGTTCACGTTCCGGGTGTGGAGGGCATTTATGGAGCGTCTGGGGGTCTCGATCAGCCTGACCTTGGGTTTTTACCCCGAGAGTAATGGGCAGGTGGAGAGAGTTAATCAGGATGTAGGCAGGTTTTTACGGTCATATTGCCAGGACCGGCCAGGAGAGTGGGCGAGGTTCGTCCCATGGGCCAAGATGGCTCAGAATTCGCTCCGCCACTCCTCCACGAACATGTCGCCGTTTCAGTGTGTGTTGGGTTATCAGCCGGTCCTGGTACCATGGCATCAGAGCCAAACCGAGGCTCCTGCGGTGGAGGAATGGGTGCAGCGCTCAAAGGAGACCTGGAAAGCCGTCCAGGAATCCCTTAAACGGGCTAGTGGGCGGCAGAAGGTGAGCGCTGACGGCCACTGCAGTAAGGCTCCCGTGTTCGCGCCGGGGGACCGGGTCTGGTTCTCGACCCGAAACCTGCCCCTCCGCCTGCCCTGCCGGAAGCTGGGCCAACGGTTTGTAGGGCCATTTAAAGTCCTGAGGAGAATAAACGAGGTATGTTATAGGTTACGGCTCCCCCTTACTATCATATTAACCCCTCGTTTCATGTGTCTCTCCTCAAGCCGGTGGTAGCTGGTCCACTGCAGGACGCTAAGGTGTGGGAGGTCCCTCCGCCCCCCCTGGACACCGAGGAGGCCCCGGCGTACACAGTACGGTCGAGAGATGAGGACGAGAGAAATGTATCTGTTGCTACTGACAACATTCAGCGATGAATTGAAAAAGCTTACCATCCTGGACTCTAGGCGTCGGGTGGGGGGCATGCAATACCTCGTGGATTGGGAGGGGTAGGGTCCGGAGGAGAGGTGCTGGGTACCGAGGGGGGACACCTTGGACCCATCCCTGCTGAGTGAGTAGTGTCACGACTTTCCCTGTTTGGGTGGCGCCGGTCTACTAGCTGCCACCGATCTTTTTTCTTTTTCGTTTAGTCATGTCTGTTTTGATTGTTCACCTGTGTCTTGTTTAGGTTGTTTAGTTGGTGTATTTATTCTCGCCCTACCCACTTTGTTTCATGCGGGTTTGTTTGCGTTTTCCTGTCTGTGGTTTTGGGTGGCGTATATTTTGTTCATTTTTTTCTAACAGGTGTTTTTCCTAGACTATGTTCTAGATTATTTCTGTGGACTGCCATTTAGTCTGTGCCTGTAGTGTTTGATGAACTGTAAGTAAATACGCCTTCTCCGTATTTACTCCTCTCCTGCGCCTGACTTCTACACCCACCTCTCGTAGAGAGTTCTGACATCACTAAACACAAATGCTTCGTTTGTAAATGATGTCTGAGTGTTGGAGTGTACCCATGGCTATCCGTAAAAATAAGATAAACAAGAAAATTGTGCTGTCTTGTTTGCTTAATATAAGGACTCTTACTTTTACTTTTGATACATAAGTATATTTAAGACCAAATACTTTTAGACTTTTACTCAAATAGTATTTTAATGGGTGACTTTCACTTTTACTTGAGTCATTTTCTATTTAGGTAACTTTACTTTTACTCAAGTATGACAATTCTGTACTTTTCCCACCACTGGACAGGGCGGACATGCATCTTAATTTGTTATACTAACACAACACACAACACACAACACAGCAACACAACTTATCCCTCACTAGGCCAGCTGATTAGCCCTTGATGCTATGTCCTGGCATTGTGCACATGTGAATTCCCTCTAGCATCCGCTAGCATTGTTGCAGAGTCATGCACTTAAAGCATTAACGGCTTAACGTTTTCTGAATGTGATGGCAAGATGTTAACGGAACGGCTGGGAGACCCTTTCAAATCCCCTCTGTCTGTTGAGATGGTAAAAATGACTCACCTCAGGCAATTACAGCAGGGCTGTATGTGTGTGTGTGTGTGTGTGTGCGTGCGTGCACGTAAATGTACAGCCTGTGTGTCTATACATAGGGCAGAAATCATATTATCATTGCCAATCTCTCTACTTTCCTTGTTAAACTGGCACACACTGGGAGAGAAGGTAAGAACTCTAACATAAACTGTTGCCTCCTGTAATGTTTCCATTCCTACCTTCCATTATGACCTTCCCATTCATAGAGCAGTATAGTATCAAAGATTTTTATAACTAACCCAAGATAGACTAGAGCCTGTCGTTTCCAATGGTAGCAAATGAATCATAATGAGCAGAAGAAGCAAGGAGGTGGGCACAAGCTAGACAAGAGCCTGTCGTTTCCAATGGTAGCAAATGAATCATAATGAGCAGAAGAAGCAAGGAGGTGGGCACAAGCTAGTGAGATCCTATTGGTGCGTTCTAGCATTTATTTGCATATTTCCGTTAGGGAACGCCTACTCTGTGAAGTGCGTGTGTGCAATATCTCAATTCATCCTTGAACTCCTAAACAACGCAATTTTTTGAAACTTTGGGAAAGGGCAAAGTCTACAAAACACAGTTGACTCTGTTACAGATTCTAGTTTTGGAAACAGAAAACTGCATGGAGATCAAATGTTTAATTGATGAGATAAAGGTGCGATGTTCAAACAGAGTGAGCCGGAAGGCGGTTCGAGTTCTGGAGGTCAAATGGAATGGGTAGAAGGTGTTGTCAAGAGCTCGGAGCCTGAGTCTTGCATTGATGGACATGGTTATGATGCAGATACATTTGGTCCAGTGGGAAGGACATTTTTAAAGAGGGTGGAACCAGGCCTTTTGGCTGATCCATGGGTGGTTTCAGGTTGGGTGGAAAGATGGTGGGTGCTGTTGAGTCGGTGAATGTAACCCGAAGTGGACTGTTTGTTTGTGATGTTTGTGGTTTTTTTTCTCCTTTCAGATCAGAGGGAGCAGACGCTCCGTGTGATGCAACTTGGGGAAAGAACTGTATGTTGTTTTCCGCTTAGGTACAGGGCACCATTTGAAGGGATAGATTTCTGGGGTAGTGCTAAGTGTGGAGATGGAGCAATTTAAGTATTTGTGACACGCGCCATTTGGTGCGAAGTAGATCTGGTGGGAAGTGTGGTGAAACAGAGGTGACATAGTCTGTTCTTTTGAGCGTTGATTTAGAGTCTTTACCTGACAAAGTAATGTTAGGATATGTGAGTTATGCTGTTAGAGGTTTTGTGCCAAATCCACTGCGGTGTTGTAGGTGTCACGTTTTACAGGCGTGTCGCAGCAGTGTGTAGGAGGGAGACTCCAAGATGTGGGAAGTGTGCAGGATGACATGGGACAGAGGAATGTGTACTTTTGGTGGGAAAAGTTCTGTGTCAATTGTAGGGCTACCCATGTTGCTGGCGATTGGAGGTGTCCGGTGCGAGAGAGGCAGGTTGAGGTGGCCAGGGTCAGAGTAGTGCAGAAGATGTCGTATGCTGAGGCAGTGAAGAAAGTAGAGGAAGATGGATCAAGGGTGAGGGAGAGGTTGGGCCTATCTATAGAAGTCTGATTAGCTGTCCAGCTGCACACAAGCCTAAGATCACCAGGCGCAATGCCAATCATCGGATGGAGTGGTGTAAAGCTCGCCAGCATTGGACTCTGGAGCAGTGGAAATGCGTTTTCTGGAGTGATGAATCACGCTTCGCCATCTGGCAGTCTGATGGACGAATCTGAGTTTAGCGGATGCCAGGAGAACACTACCTGCCCCAATGCATAGTGCCAACTGTAATGTTTGGTGGAGGAGGACTCATGGTCTGAGTCTGTTTTTCATGGTTCGGGCTAGGTTCCTTGGTTCCAGTGAAGGGAAATCTTAACGCTACAGCATACAATGCAATTCTGCCAATTCTGTGCTTCCAACTTTGTGGCAACAGTTTAAGGAAGGCCCTTTGATGTTTCAGCATGACAATGTCCCCGTGCACAAAGCGAGGTCCATACAGAAATGGTTTGTTGAGATCAGTGTGGAAGGAATTGACTGGCCAGCACAGAGCCCTGACCTCAACCCTATCAAACACTTTTGGGATGAATTGTAACGTCGATTGCGAGCAAGGCCTAATCGCCCAACATCAGTGCCCAACCTCACTAATGCTCTTGTGGCTAAAGGGAATAAAGTCCCCACAGCAATGTTCCAACATCTAGTGGAAAGCCTTCCCAGAAGAGTGGATTGAGACTGTTATAGCAGGGGGGACCAACTCCATAATGCCCATGATTTTGGAATGAGATGCTCGACGAGCAGGTGTCCACATACTTTTGGTCATATAGTGTATGTAAAGAGATGAGGTAATAATTCAAAAATCATGTTAAACACTATAATTACATATGGAGTGAGTCCATGCAACTAATTATGTGATTTGTTAAGCACATTTTTACTCCTGGACTTATCTAGGCTTGCCATAAGAAAGGGGTTGAATACTTACTGACTCAAGTAATTTCAGCTTTAAATTTTTAATTAATTTGGTAAATTTTGGAAAAAACCTAATTCCACTTTGACATTATGGGGTATTGTGTGTAGGCCAGTGACAAAACATCTCAACTTAATCAATTTTAAATTCAGTCTGTAATACAACAAAATGTGGAAAAACAGTTTACTAACCACTGTGCTTCCAATAATGCACTGTAAATTGTAGAAATAAAGCATATTGCTGTAGTCAGGTGTTGCTGTAAACTTGTGTTTCAGTAAAGGTCCTGGATATCTACAGTACTTTACTGGCTACTTTACTGTAAAAATTACAGGAAATTGTTTAGTGTATGGTTCCTGAGTTAATTAAGCAATTAACATCCCAGCATGCATTGGTTGTGTCCCAAACGGCACCCTATTCCCTGTATAGTGCACTTTCTCTGGTCAAACGTAGGTGCCATTTGGGAGGTAGCCATTCCTAAATTGTTTCACCAGGCTGGTGAGCAGCGGTATGGTCTCTCTCTCGCTGCACAAAATACACTTGTTTGCTCAATCCAAGTAATATAGATTTATCTATGAGTTTATATTGCCATCCACAAGGATATAATGTGTAGTAGTGAGCGTTTTAAGCAAAAACAGGAACTGCCAGTCAATCCAGGATCTAGAAAGCTATATTTCTTATATATATTTTTTTTACTTCACCTTTATTTAATTAGGCAAGTCATATAGGGATTTGCAGACCCTGTTGGACATGAAAACTGCCAAAGGCAGCATCCGTGCAAGCGCTGTCATACGCCCGCCCTGCAAGAAGTGACAGTCTTCTTCATCGGACACCACCGGCGAAGGACAGTCTTTCAGCACGGAGGCTGTGGGCGGTGCTAGGGACGTGCTGGAGTCTATCGACAAAAAGCGGGCGAAACTGGAGATGCTAGAGACAATCCAACAGAGTATCGCAGACAGCCAGCTTGGAGTTCAGCCAAAAGGAAATAGACAAACAGAACAAGAACAAATCTTTGAAAGGTGTCAGTAAACGGTGTCAGTAAACGGTGTCAGTAAACATTGACAAAAAAACGTAAATACATTTTTGCAAGCAGCACAGTTATCGTCACCAACACTCTGTATAATATGAAAACAGCCTAACCAGCTCTGCTAGGGTGAGTAAAATGATCAGAGTTTGGGTGGGCGCTAAAGCTTAAGAGCTTTCTGAATGGGTGTAGACAAAGAAGAGCTCTCCAGTAGCAATTTTCACAAAAAGTGAGGTTACAAGATTATCAACTTTCAAAGCAGAATTACTATCCCATTGTTCCTCAAATGCAGTGTATGATTTACCATTTTGTAGCTCTGTGTCTCTTTTATCCAATGTAAAAAACACCCTTTCAAATGTTGCTGCATGAGACAGAATCAAGGCGGTCAGTCACATATAGGGAGTCAAGCAGTCAGTCTATTGAGGGAAGTGGAAGGAAATAATTAACAGCATATGATGAATGGGCTGTTTCCGTTTGGCCTCGCTATCTACTGAGGCAATACTCTAAAAGCAATCCCAAATCAGTCTGGAATACTGTAAAAGGCCTCCTGGGCACATCCAGCACATCCTATCCATCTAGTGTGAAAGTAAATGGGTAAATAAAAACTAAACCTATTGACATGGCTATTCATTTTGCAGATTATTTAGAAAATAAGGTAAAAAAGCTCATACAGAATATGAGTCATCCTGTCAATGAAAGGGACATTCTTTATTCTACTGAACAAATCATGTCATCAAAATCCTGCAGTTTCACATTACCACAGGTATAAACTGATGAAGTGCTCAAACCACAAATGTGCTTACCTGAGGACACGTCACCTGGGCTCGATCTAATTGACAACAAACAACTTTGACTAGCTGCACCCTACCCCATTCATAGATGCTGACTTCTTAAAAAAGATACTTACTGAAGCAGTTTTGCACAGACTGCGTGTGTTTCCAGTTGACAAACTACACTTCCTCCATAATGCCCATGATTTTGGAATGAGATGTTCGACGAGCAGGTGTCCACATACTTTTGGTCATGTAGTGTATGTAAAGAGGTGAGGTAGTAATTAAAAAAATCATGTGTAGAAGGACCACCAGAGGGCAGGCTGGGCTCACGGATAGTAGCCCAACAAGTCGTGTGAGACAAGGTAACCAGAGGCAATTAAGCACAGCTGACGGAACTAATGACATTTTCTCTTTCCCCTATAAGAGAGGACGGAACCAGCAGGAAGGGAGGAAGATAAACTATCTCTGGAGAATGGCTACCAAGGGAGGGGAGCTATCCAAGAAGATCCATTAAGACGGTGACAAATCTGTGATTGTTATTATAGTTTAAAGATAATCGTCTTGTGATCCTGTGTCATCTAAAGAAGAAGATGTATGTTGTTCCTTGGAAGATTCTCATTGACTGTGTTGGAGTGATTGTATTGTCAGAAATCCCTCAATAGAGAACTGTGTTCAATCAAGAAAACCTACTCCTGACTCGTTTATTCCACCTTTCCGCTTTAGAGTGACACCAAATTACTTGGTCCGCTCACATTGGTGGAGAATGTGGGCATTAGGTGGACGAGTGACACAAGAATAAGTGAGTAAATCAAGATTCTTCCAGTAGACACAGAGGAACCATTCAAGAACGATGGACAACGCCCTACTACAACAGTTGATCACGGCACAGCAGACAACCATAGAACTCCTGCAACAACAGCTGAGCCGGCGAGAAGAACCTAGAGTTAAGCCAAGAGTGGCTGCTCACGCCATCTTACCTTGTCTCTCCAAGGAGGATGATAGAGGCCTTCCTCATGACCTTCGAAAGGACGGCCACCTTGGAAGAGTGGCTGCCCACAGAATGGGCGAGCGCATTAGCCCCTCTTTTGACCGGGGTGGCCCAGGAAGTCTATTTTGACCTGGATTCCTGCAAAGCTGCGGACTATGGGTGACTAAAAACCGAGATCCTGTCCCGGTACCAGCTGACTGCTGACAATGGACCTATACGGCTGACCAACCCGTCCGTGCCCAGATCTTTGCACTAATACGACTGACGAAACAGTGGCTGGAACCCGGAAAGGGAGTAGGACATGTAATAGAGACCCTCGTAGTGGACAAGATATTGAGGGAATTACCCAGTGACTTAAAAAGGGTCGTGGGGCAAGCCAACACGTTGTCAGCCGACGACATAGCCCAGGCGGTGGAAACATACCGATCTACAGGGGAGTTGTTAAAAGGGGACAAGGAGGAACGGAAGGATTCTGCAAATCCCGTACCACGACTCGCCCCGGCGCATCCGCCACCGACAGGTCCAAACCCCCTCCGGAGGTGGGAGAAGTCATCCCCCACACAGCAGGGTCGATGTTATAAATGTCAGTCTCCAGACCATTATGCCCACAATGTCCTAGCAAGGACGAGTCCATGGTCACGGAGTCATCGCTGCCCATCCCCACGCATACCGGTTCGAGAGGGCAGAATCAACACTGTTGGTTAGCAGAAATAGCCCCAGCCCCAGAGATTCCGGTTCGAGTAGAAGGACAAGATGTGGTAGCCATTCTCGACTCGGGAAGTATGGTTACGTTGGTAGAGGAGCGGATGGTGACCTCCGCAACACTGCTACCAGACAAAGTAGCCGTGTCCTGTATCCATGGAGACACCCACTATTACCCCACCGTGAATCTGTCTATTCTCACTCCGAAAGGAAGGTGTACAGTCAGGGCAGGGAAAGTACCCCAGCTGAAGGTGCCATTATTGATCGGGAGAGACTGTCCCCTATATAAAGAGCTTCGGCAGATGACGTTATGCACAGGAAGAAGGGGGACAGGAAAGAAGAAGAAATCCAAGCCCGAGGTAGTAGTCCTACAAGGAGACGTAGCCTCTGGAGCAGAGGAAGAAATAGCGACCCAACGTTTACGACAGATATTCCAGGAAACCACCGATGAAGACACCTGCGACGGGTTATACACAACGCAGGAAGGAAGGAGCAACCAGGCGCTAAGGGATATATTTGAAACCCCATCCGAGGAGGAAACCTGGAAGGGATTCTCCTCTGTCAACCCTGGCGGGGACGGGGAACAACCTTCACACCCCTCTACCAAGGTTGACCTGTCCCAGGAATTAAAGGGACAGTTCGGCACCTCGCAGCATAGAGACCCAGACCTAAGGGAGGCCATGAGGAAGGTGAAGGTGATCGACGGGAGGAACGTCGACGGATCAGGTGAGCCCTCTCTTCCTTACTATGCAATCAGGCGGGGTCTCTTATATTGGGTCGTGCAATGAGGGGGGGAAACCAGGAATTACTAATGGTGCCTAGACCATATAGGGATACAGTCCTACAGTTAGCCCATTCCCACGTCCTAGGAGGACACCTGGCACGGGACAAGACTATCGACAGAATCATGCAGAGATTCTATTGGCCCTGTGTCACCCGGGATGTGGCCAGGTATTGTAGGACGTGCGATCAATGTCAGCGTACAGCTCCACGGCCACACCTACGTAACCCTTTGATTCCTCTCCCCATCATAGAGACCCCCTTGAACGCATAGCTATGGACCTCGTGGGACCCCTCCCAAAATCCACCAGAGGACACGAGTACATCCTAGTGGTCGTAGATTACGATACCAAGTTCCCAGAGGCCATACCCCTGCGTAAGATGTTGTCAAAGGGAATTGCCAAGGAATTGTTCATGTTCTCTCGGATAGGCCTTCCCAAAACGATCTTAACCGATCAGGGAACCCCGTTCATGTCCCGGTTGATGAAGGACTTGTGTCGGTTATCAGATTCAACAGATATGTACAAGCATATTCCACCCTCAAACAGACAGGTTGTGCGAACGCTTGAACAAAATGATTAAAAGCATGTTGAGAAGAGTGATGTCCAGAGACGGGGAAAAACTGGGACATGCTTCTCCCACACTTAATGTTTGCCCTGCGAGAAGGACCCCAGGCGTCCACTGGATTCTCCCCATTTGAATTGCTCTACGGCAGACCCTGTCGAGGGATCCTCAACTTAGCCAAGGAGACCTGGGAGGCCATCCATGCCCCTTTCGATCCACAATAGAACATGTTACCCTGATGAGAGACCGCTTGTCGGCAGTGTGGCCCATAGTAAAGGAGCACATGGAGAAGGCGCAAAGGACCCAAGGTCGGGCCTACGATAAGTCCGCGACATCCTGTGAGTTCACCGTGGGAGAGAAAGTGATGGTGCTCGTGCCCACGGCTGAACACCACTTGCTGGCGCAGTGGAGGGGGCCCTATGAGGTAATGACAAGGGTCTCACTGGTCAATTACCTCATCAAGCAACCTGACAGCAGGAAGAAGGTCCAACTCTATCACATAAACCTGTTGAAGAAGTACCATGGAAGAGAGGAGGAGGTGGCTTTGATGGCCCTGGAGGGCAAAGGAAAAGAGGAGGCTCTACCACAGGTGCGCCGTGGCCAAACTCTCCTGCCGGAGCAGTCGCAACAGCTAGACAAGCTGATTATGAACTTCGGCCGGGTATTCTCTCCATTCCCAGGACAAACCGATGTCTTGTTCCACCATATCCACACTGAACCCGGCAAGAAGGTGCATATCTGTCCTTACAGGATTCCTGAGGCTCGCCGAGTCATCGCTAAGAACGAGGTAAGGGAGATGCTGATGGGTGTGATCAAGCGATCGACGAGTGAGTGGTACAGTCCCATAGTCCTGGTCCCCAAACCCAATGGTAGTATGAGACTCTGCAACGACTTTAGGAGCATGAATGCCATTTCTACATTCGACGCGTATCCCATGCACCGCATGGATGAACTTTTGGAGCGCTTAGGAAAGGCCAAGTTCATCACCACCCTGGATTTGACGAAGGGATATTGGCAAGTGGGCGGCTCCCGATGACCACCCAAAGACTGCCTTCGCCACCCCGGAGGGGCTTTTTCAGTATGTGAGGATGCCCTTCGGACTGCATGGTGCCGCTGCAACTTTCCAACGCCTCATGGATGCCATTCTACGGCCCCATCAGGAGTACGCAGCGGCGTACATAGACGATGTGGTCATCCACAGCGAGGACTGGGATAGTCACCTCCTGCGACTATGGGCGGTGCTCATGAGTCTGGAAGCGACAGGGTTGACGACCAATCCAAAAAAATGCTACCTGGGGGTGTCAGAAGTGGAATACCTGGGGTACACCATGGGGAATGGGAAAATATGCCCACAGGCAGAGAAGACCAGGGCAATTCGGGACTGGCCTCGACCCCGGACCAAGCGGGACGTTCGGACCTTCTTAGGGATAATGGGATATTATCGCCGTTTTATCCCTGGATATGCAACCATTGCCAACCCCCTCACAAACCTCATTAAGAAAAACTTGCCAAACCGGGTAGAGTGGAAAGACGAGACGAAAGATGCCTTTCAATTGCTAAAAGATGGCCTGTGTTCTGATCCCGTCCTACAGGCTCCGGACTTTTCACAGTTCATTGTGCAGGTAGACGCCGCAGATACGGGGCTCGGGGCCGTACTAGCTCAGGGTGAAGGCGACGCAGAGAGGCCGATTCTCTTCATAAGTAGGAAGCACAGCTACGAAGAGAGGGGAGCTATCCAAGAAGATCCATTAGCCTGTTTGGGCTAGGGGGCAGTATTGAGAATTTTGGAAAAAATATGTGCCCATTTTTAACTGCCTCCTACACCAACTCAGAAGCTAGAATATGCATATTATTGTTCAGGTTTGGATAGAAAACACCCTAAAGTTTCTAAAACTGTTTGAATGGTGTCTGTGAGTATAACAGAACTCCTATGGCAGGCAAAAATCTGAGAAGGTTTCATGCAGGAAGTGGCCTGTCTGACAAGGAGTCGTTCTTCTTGCCTCTGTTTATTGAAGAGTAAGGATCTTAGCTGTAAAGTGACAATTCCTAGGGCTCCAATAGGCTCTCAGAGCCCGGGAAAAACAGGAACGATGACGAGGCAGCCTCAGGCTGAAACAGATTATCGCCTTTTCCAAGTGTCCCATTAGGTGACAATGGAATGAGGCGCGTGCGCGATTCGCCCCCGTGGAGAAATTTCATTCGGCTGTTTAGCTTATTGCAGATTCCCGGTCGGAATATTATCGCTTTTCTACGAGATAAATGGCATAAAAATTGATTTTAAACAGCAGTTGACATGCTTCGAAGTACGGTAATGGAATATTTAGAATTTTTTTGTCACGCCATGCGCCATGCTCGTGACCGTGATTTAGTATTCTGATAGTGTCTAGAACGCACGAACAAAACGTCGCTGATGGAACATAACGATGCATTATTTGGGACCAAACCAACATTTGTTATTGAAGTAGAAGTCCTGGGAGTGCATTCTGACGAAGAACAAGAAAGGTAAGAGCATTTTTCTTATAGGAAATGTGATTTTGGTGAAGGCTGAACTGGGTGGGTGTCTAAATAGCTAGCCCGTGATGGCTGGGCTATGTACTTAGAATATTGCAAAATGTGCTTCATCCGAAAGCTATTTTAAAATCGGACATATCGAGTGCAAAGAGGAGTAATGTATCTATAATTCTTAAAATAATTGTTATGCTTTTTGTGAACGTTTATCGTGAGTAATTTAGCAAACTGTTAGTAAATTCCCCGGAAGTTTGCGGGGGGTATGCTTTTTCTGAACGTCACATGCTAATGTAAAAAGCTGTTTTTTTGATATAAATATGAACTTGATTGAACAGACATGCATGTATTGTATAACAATGTCCTAGGTGTGTCATCTGATGAAGATCATAAAAGGTTAGTGCTGCATTTAGCTGTGGTTTGGGTTTATGTGACATTATATGCTAGCTTGAAAAATGGGTGTCTGATTATTTTTGGCAGGGTACTCTCCTGACATAATCTAATGTTTTGCTTTCGTTGTAAAGCCTTTTTGAAATCGGACAGTGTGGTTAGATTAACGAGAGTCTTGTCTTTAAATAGCTGTAAAATAGTCATATGTTTGAGAAATTGAAGTAATAGTATTTCAAACGATTCAAAAATCGCGCCACTGGATTCAGGTGGCTGTTACGTAGGTGATACGAATTCGTCCCACCTGCGCCAGAGAGGTTAAGATGGTGACAAATCTGTGATTGTTGTTATAGTTTAAAGATAATCGTCTTGTCATCTGTCATCTAAAGAAGATGTATGTTGTTCCTTGGGAGATTCTCATTGACTGTGTTGGAGTGTTTGTATTGTCAGAAATCCCTCAATAGAGAACTGTGTTCAATCAAGAAAACCTACTCCTGACTCGTTTATTCCACCTTTCCGCTTTAGAGTGACACCAAATTACTTGGTCCGCTCACACATGTTAAACACTATTACATATGGCGTGAGTCCAGTTTGCTTCCAGTTTGTCAACTGGAAGCACTCGCAGTCTGTGCAAAACTGCTTCAGTAAGTGTATATTTTTTAATTGAAAGATTATTTCTTGCTGACATGAAAAGGGGCATATCACATATGTTATGAAAACCATTTAGAAAGTGATGATTATTGACATTTCTAAGCGTTTAAACAGTGTCAGAATTGTAGTTTACACATAGCCAAATGTGGGTAAATGTAATGGCTAAAAACCCTACATACGGAGAAGGGTTTTCGAGAGCTAGCAGCACCCTATATTGTAGTTCCAATTCTTTTTTTACCTGTCATTACCCCAAGGAAAGTTTCCTAATGATTGGAAGCATGTAAAATTGTGTCCAATTCCAAAAGACAAAACATTACCTTTTATGGTATCACAGTCGACCAATTAGCTTACTGTCATCATTGAGCACAATTTTGAAGCAATTAACCATATACGGGAGTATATAGAGCAAAATAAAATTATCACAGCCTCCCAGAATGCATACAGTAAGGATCACTCGACTGCAACGACTCTGGTCGATTTAACAGATCAATGCCTCAGGTCACTTGACTAAGGTTAACTTGTGAGTGTGCTGTTTCTTGATTTTAGTGCTGCTTTTGCCATTGTTGATCATGATATACGGTTGATGAAATTGTGTCACTATGGATTTGATAACACCTCATTAAGATGGTTACAGTCCTATCTTGTCAGCATAAAGCAGTTGGTCACCTCCCTGACCAAGGTCCTTCTCCTCCGATTGCTCAGTTTGGCTGGTCTTGGTGTTTCCATACTCCTTCCATTTAAGAATGATGGAGGCCACTGTGTTCTTGGGGACCTTCAATGCTGCAGAAATGTTTTGGTAACCTTCCCCAGATCTTTGCCTCAACACAATCTTGTTTCGGAGCTCTATGAACAATTCCTTCAACCTCATGGCTTGGTTTTTGCTCTAACATGCACTGTCAACTGTGGGACCGTATATAGACAGGTGTGTGCCTTTCCAAATCATGTCCAATCAATTGATTTTACCACCGGTGGAATCCAAGGAAGTTGTAGAAACATCTGAAGGATGATTAATGGAAACAGGATGCATCTGAGCTCAATTTTGAGTCTCATAGCAAAGGGTCTGAATAATTATGTAAATAAGTCTTTTGTATTTCTGTAAGATTATTTAAAAATACATTTGCAAACATTTCTACAAACCTGTTTTCGCTTTGTCACTATGGCGTATTGTGTGTAGATTGAGGACATTTTTTTGATTGAATCCATTTTAGAATAAGGCTGTAACGTAACAAAATGTGGAAAAAGAGAAGGAGTCTGAATACTTTCCGAATGCACTGTATGTGTCACGATTGTCGTAGGGTTGAGACCAAGACGCAGCGGGAAAATGTACACTCATCTTCTTTTATTTATGTGAAGAAGGAAAAACACCAAAAACGTATACAAAAACACAAAACGAACTTGACAGTCTTGTCAGGCACACATAGCTAAACAAGAATAATCTCCCACAAAATACTAACAAACATATACCTATTTATAGGACCCTCAATCAGAGGCAACTAGAAAACACCTGCCTCCAATTACCTAAACATAGAAATACAAATGACTAAACTAAACACAGAAATACATTAACATAGAACAGTGCCCAAAAACCTGGAATAATAAATCAAACACCCAACTACTAACACAACCAGCCCGAGGCACATAAAACAAATACCCCCTGCCACGTCCTGACCAAACTACAATAACAAATAACCCCTTTTACTGGTCAGGACGTGACAGTATGCCTGAGTAAATTCTAAAACAAATCTCACAAGCTCTCACTCATAGTTAACTACTGCTCTGTTGTCTGGAGTAATGCAAGTGTTGGTGACCTAAAGAGATTACAGATAGCAAAAAATAAGGCAGCCAGAATGGTTCTACAATATGGCTACGAGTGGTCCTCCAAGGAATTACATAATGCACTCAAATGTAGAAGGAAATGTAGAAAATAATAATCATTTTTCATAAAATTCACTACTCTGAAAGACTAACTGCTATATACTGTATGATACATTGGATATGATCAAAGACAAAGACTCTCATAACATACGGAGCAGAACCAAGGCCACGTACTGTATAGATCACCAAAACACAAATTAGAGCTGGGAAAAACAGCTTCAGGGCAGTGTCCTGAAACTCCTTTACAGAAAGTTACAAAACAAACTTCCCAAATAGCTATTTTGAGAAATGAATTCATAGAATGTATTGAATGACTAAGAATTTACTGTAATATGTTATTTTGTATTTCAATTCACATGGGGTATGTGGGTGGGGGTGTAACTTGTTAAATGTATATATAGTAGGAATCTTTGTTATTGTTTTTGTGCTTTTACTTTGCTTTTGTTCTATTTTAACACCCTAGAGTCGATGTCAAACCAGTAGCCTAACTATATACAGGAAGGCTGGAAAAATAAATGGAAATTGTGTTTAAGATCAAAGCAGAGCTTTTGTTTGGTTTAAGACCGGATCATTAAACCAAAATATGGATGCCAGCGTGTGTTTATTCTCCAGTATTCATTTGCATTTGTAGAGCGCTTTTCATTTACAGAAATAAAACACAGAGCTCGAATATTATCTAATGTGTGTTTACTGGGGTAAGGGATTGCGGAAGGGTAGGGCCCTGCACTGTGCACTGTGTAATGTTTACTGTTTCCTTTTGATTGTTTATTTCACTTTTGTTTATTATCTATTTCACTTGCTTTGGCAATGTAAACATGTTTCCTATGCCAATAAAGCCCATTGAATTGAAAGGGGAGAAATTGAGATAGGGGCGAGAGAGCAAAAACCATGTACTGTAGGTAGAGGACCTGGTCAGCAGTGGGAGAGAGAGTGTCACGGGTGTCATAGGGTAGAGACCAAAACGCAGCGGGAAAATGTATACTCATCTTCTTTTTATTAAGTGAAGAAGGAAAAACACAAACAACGTATACAAAACAAACGAACTGGACAGTCTCGTCAGGCACACAGCTAAACAAGAAACAATCTCCCACAATTCCCAAAACAAACACACTCCTAAATATAGGACCTTCAATCAGAGGCAACGATATACAGCTGCCTCCAATTGAAGGCCCCAATCCCCATTACCAAAACATAGAAATACAAACGCCTAGACAGAACATAGAAATAAACTAACATAGAACGATAACCCAAAAACCCCGGAATACATAAATCAAATACCCCCTCTACATGAACACATACACAAACACACCCTGAACCACATAAAACAAATACCCCCTGCCACGTCCTGACCAAACTATAAGAACAAATAACCCTTTTACTGGTCAGGACGTAACAGAGATAGCGTGAAAGCGATGGTGTTATATCACACTGGCTAACTGTCAGGTTAAGTGCACGGCATCCCTTAGGTCATAATTAAATGTCATGCAGCAGTAGAACTCTAATCAGCAGGCTGCAGCCATTGGGATTGTCTCTGCCTGTGGCTGGCTCTCTCAGTATGGCAGTCTGACTCTGAGACCCTCTGCATTCCTTAAGCTAATACGTCTCAATACATACTCACACTCTTGAAGGTAACACACACTTGTAGGCACAGGGAATAAAATACACACACAGTCAGCCTGCATATGGTTCTTAGCACACAAACCACATAAATGCATACTTTCACGGGCACAAACACACACACACACAGTCAGATCTGATATAACTCGTCTTTGTGTTAGCGAGGCGTGCTGAGAGGCTACACGATCCAGCCTCTATCATTCCAGGGAGATGGTTCAAGATAGATGTCGAAATTGGACGTCTATCCATGTCCTGAGGGGAAATGCGTTCAAAAACCATGGCAACGTTGAGCGCTATTATCATCAAGTAGGCGGGGGTTTACTAGGGCATTGTGGATGGGCGTAATCCCATGACAAGGTTGTGTGTTCGACCCCAGTCATGGACATTGGTTTCTTTTGTTAATTTGGATCCTATCCCAAACCTTAACCCTTACCTTAACCATTTGGAATGAGTACCTAAACTTAACCCTACACTTAGAAATTTGACGTTTGGAGATTGTGGATGAACATCTAATTCTGCAGTGAGACTGTGAGAGCTTGTTGATCATTCGCCATAACAACCAACCCCGCTATCGTCGTAACAACCAGCCCTAGCAGCATGACCTCCAGACATGACTCATCAAGCTCACATTGTTGCCACGAGAGCTCTCTCTTTCTCTCTGTTTGTCTTACATATTTATACAATGGGTGGGTCTAATCCTGGATGCTGATTGGTTAAAACCGCATACCAGCTGGTGTCAATTCAACAAGTTACCACCGGCTAAAGCTATGGAGTTGAAATGCCTATTTACTCTGTTCCATCTCACTGCGCAATCCACTGTCTCATCAACCCAGCCAGATCTCCACTATAAAAAGCATCTAGACATTTGGTTTTCAACAACGGAGATTTGTATAAACCTTGCTGTCTGTCTCTCCGTCAATTTCAACATTGAAATTCTATCTCCAGCTTTCCCATAGTATTGAACGTGTCGGGACGAGATAGACAGGCAGACAGCTTTTCTCAGCCAGTCAAAATCATTAATCGGTTGGCATCATTTTATGGATATATACAAAGAAATTTCAATAGAAAACAGGTAAAACTATCAGGACTCAGGCTAAAACCCAGATTCAGACACATGAGTCTCAGAGTTTATTATAGTACAAAGGGCAGGAAAAAAGTAAGTTGAGGCAGGCAAAGGGTCGTAATCCAAATCAGAGTCGGGCAGGTACAGGACGGCAGAAAGGTCCGAACTGGGAAGACTAAGAAAAAACAAAACTAGAGCACAGGAAACACTGGAACACACTGGAAGGACTTGACGGGACAAGGCGAACTGGCAACAGACAAACAGAAAACGTAGGTATAAATGCACAGGGGATTATGGGGAAGATGGGAGACACCCGGAGGGGGGTGGAGACAAGCACAAGACAGGTGAAACAGATCAGGGTGTGACAAAAACAAAACAAAGAGCAGCTAGTTTGCAGTCTTTCCAGCTTTAGTTTGAAGTGATTGCGTTAACTGTGTTGTTGGCTAACTGCTCTGAACAACAGTGTCCTGGCGAGGGAGCACATGTTCTATGCCAGGCGAAATCGCGCCTCATTAGCTCATTGTTATTGATGTATCCAAATAAATGTCAGTAGAAAACAGATTAAACAAATGCAAATGCAGCTACTTTGCTGTTATTCTGGCTGCACTGTTTAATGAAAATATGTAAATCATTATTTGAATATGTTGGTAACCTGTTGTATAAAATGACAATGCCCTCGAAGCCGGTGTTTGGAGGATATATTGGCACTGTTCGCCGGCCCTCAACTTCATCTCGGGCCTAACAACACCCGTGCCAATATATCCTCGAAACACCGGCTTCGAGGGCATCATCACTTAAATAATACAGGTATTACACAATAACAACATGATGTTGTTGACACTTCAGCACTCTATGGGAGATTTCCCCTCAGCTTTTCAGGAATCTGGATGTTTGGACTACCACTCTGGTCCACATCGCATCAATATTCCAATAGCATGCAGCGCAGTGTAGTGCACTCACACAACCTGTTCTCAACTTGCCAACCTGGTTAAATAAAGGTGAAATAAATAAATAAATAAAATAAAAACCGGTGGGCCTCATTCCCATTCTACCAATCTTACTCTTGCTGAGCATTTGGAAGGATTCCTCTGCATCTCATCTCCATCTCATCTCCATGTCTAAATATAGGGATGGAAATCAAGCGTCATAGGTATCCCTGCTTGGCTGCCAAGGCACCATAGCAGATCCACCATCACAAACAGAGGAATGCATTTATTCAAACACATACAAAAACACATTTATATGATAAGGACTCAGATGAGCTTTCCTTCGAGTCTCTCCACTGAATCCCTAGTCTTATTCACCAAAAAAAACTCCTGCATTCTACAAAGGTACATACCTTGCAGGCACGAATAAATCCAAACAAATGAAATGCAAAATATGTAGCTTACATGAAGATGTATGAAACAAACACACCTGCTGTTACTGGATTTACTATCCCATTTCAATCTGTATGACTATCCCTCTGAGCAGTAGGGACTGACCCTAGGTCAGAGTTTAGTCTGTGAGACAACCAAAACCTTACATGCACTAACCCGACAGGCTCTATTCAATCAGATCCGGTTTAGCCGACATTCGCATAGAGGTTGTTTGGGCAGTGTTTGCGTTAGAGCTATCAAATTCACAAGCACCTCCTGGCATTATATCTAAAGCAGAAATTGACATTGGCTGCACTGAGTCGCATTAAGAGAAATCCCATACAGCCTTTTTTACAAGTTCGAACACTGGAATGTGAGATGTAATTTACACCTCAGTCAGGCTGGTATAAATCCTCATTTCGTTTAATGATTTTTCCATTTGAGTGTAATTACTTCTATATAGCCTACACTTTCTTGTTCTGAACTTCTAACTCGAGTGGGGCAGGTGTTGATTTGTTACAATGATCGCAAGAGCAGCTGCTCACCGAGGTGATGGCTCCAATGCAGTTCCACCTCCAACACCGCCAGAACAGCCGCTATGCTGCTGTCTGCTATCTGTGAGGATAAACGCTGGGAGACTAGAAGCAAGTACAAGGAGTGAATATTTAATAAATAATGGACATGAAACAAAACAAGGACAGCGTCTGGACAGGGGGGACAAAACAACATTAATGCAGACACGGGGAAGAAACTAAGGAAGTGACAGATATAGGGGAGGCAATCAAAGACGTGATGGAGTCCAAGTGAGTCCCATGAAGTGCTGATTTGCGTAACGATGGGGGGCGCTACCCCCTCTAGGGGGCGCTACCTGGCATCCCGCCTAGGTGAGCCTGACGGGCCGGCCGAGGCGTGGGAGCCAGACGAGCCGGCTGAGGCGTGGGAGCCCGACGAGCCGGCTGAGGCGTGGGAGCCCGACGAGCCGGCTGAGGCGTGGGAGCCCGACGAGCAAGCTGAGGCACCCCCAGTTCCTTTGGCAGCGGCACCCTGACATCACCAACCCCCCCCCCCCCAACAAAAAGAACCTCCCTGATGCTTCCAATATTGGTGTCTGCAGTCTGTGAGGACAGACACTGGGAGACGAGAAGCAAGTACAGAGAGTGAATATTTAATAAATAACAGACATGATACAAAACAAGGATAGCGTCTGAACAGGGGGAACAAAACAACATTAATGCAGACACGGGGAAGAAAATGAGGAAGTGACAGATATAGTGGAGGCAATCAAAGATGTGATTGAGTCCAGGTGAATCCCATGAAGCTCTGATACATGTAACGATGGTGACAGGTGTGCGATATGATGGGCCGACTGGCGCCCTTGAGCGCCAGAAAGGGGGAGCAGGAGCAGGCGTGACACTATCTCAGGTTAATGCTTGATCTGATTGAATCTAGAACTGAGAGTCAACTGATCCCAGGTCTATCTATACAGAGCGGCTGAGAGGCTGCTTTGATGCCTGGGTCCCTGAGTCTGTCTGAGTGACAGAGAGAGTGCTGGAGACACGGGGTGCATATCAATCCACTACTTTAACATTCTGCCAGAGAGAGTCAAGGACTAGGAAGAGGATAGGATAGAGGGCTCACATTGGAATTCTGACACTTTATCTCGCCCATCACATATCTGAGCATCAACACACACGCATAAACATATCACCCAGATTGGAGTGTATGAGGGGTGTGTGTATGTGAGTGGAGTGGAGGGGGCGGGGGGTCTTCACCCAACACCTGGCGATCTTGACACACTTCCATGGTGATGGGGGCATTCCCTCTGTGTGATGAGGTAGTTAGTCATGGTCACTCTGACCCGCTAGAGCAGGAACACAGCCCTACTCATTTATGTACACACAGACAGCCTGTGTCTGTGTGTGTGTCTGTGTGTGTGCACTCGGTGGACCGTGACAACAGGACAGGGACTATGAGTCTAGGGTCACTGAGCCACAGGTAATCACAAAAGTTGTTCTAAAGCATTTCTGACCTCTCTTCATCACTTCCTGTTTTTCTACTTCATTCTATCTATCACTTGCTCTCCCTCTCACTCCCTTACTCTCTCCCTCTCTCTCTTTCCCCCTCTTTCTCATCACCCACACCCCCCTCCCAACAGCCCACCCAAACACGCACAGCATCACCTCCTCTATTTTTCTCTCTATGTCCATTTCCTCTTTTCCCATTCCTTCCTTTTCTCACTCACCTTCTCCTGTCACTCAATCAATCAATCAATCAAATGCATTTATAAAGCCCTTTGTACATCAGCGGTTGTCACAAAGCGCTTTATACAGAAACTAAGCCTAAAACCCCAGAGGAAGCAATGCAGATGTAGAAGCACGGTGGCTAGGAGAAACTCCTTAGAAAAGGCAGGAACCTAGAAAGAAACCTAAAGAAGAACCATGCTCTTTCTCCATCCTTCTCTCTCTCCCCCCTCTTTCTCCTCTGACCTCTAGACTTGTCCTATCTCCATCGCTCCTCTCCCTCCACTCCCCATCTCCCTTTCCCTCGTTTACCCCTCTCCCTCTCATTCCCCTCTCCCTCTCTCCCCTTTGCCCTGCTGTCACTCCAACACCAGTCAGGTAATCGCCATCTCTGTGGGTGTCATTACTGAGTCGTTTAGCTGTCCCTGCCTGTTCATTCTCTCACCCCCTGCTGTTGAATATATATTAACTGTATCCAGCTCGACAGTGACAGTTTTAATGAATGAATAGGTGATCCGCTTTAATGAAGCTAACTGTTAGCCAAGCACGACCTGTCTTGCATTCGATCATCCCTCATGTATGTGAAGTACATACACCCAGACATACACATAAGCATGTATGCGCAAAAACCAACCCGTGCACACACACACGGAACCTCACATATGGAGGTTCAAGAGCAATCTACTGTAAACCACAATGGCTATCATTACTCAATACTTTTGAGGAAACCTGTGGCTCTTAATATATCTGAGTACAGTTACTTAAAGTGATTTTGTAGTCATTGCTCAAACTGATAAGAGTCACTGTGACCCTGTACGGGGTCCAGATTTGAGTGTCAGCTTGAATATTTTGAGTAACGCCCCCACTAAGCCATGCAAGGGGAAACCCTACTTCAGGTCTCACGTCACTGATTGAAATGCTATTAGCGCGCACCACCGCTAACTAACTAGCCATTTCACATCGGTTACACCTCCAATGTAATTTGGTCTTATTGAGTGAATTGTAGAGTTATACCACCCATGATTGTATTTGTTAAATGACAGGGACATGTTGAATTCGGAAAATGTTTTGTCCTTTGGCCTTCCCCAAGTGAGTTCCTAGGTGAATATTATCATTATAATTAAACTCTTTATGACAATACATTACATCATAAGGCCTTATTTCGAGGCCTAGCTTGAGCCTAATACAGTGGCCTGAAACTCATGGTGTACAGGCCACATCAGGCCTGCAAGTAGGGCTGCA
Organism: Salmo trutta; assembly: GCF_901001165.1. Lineage (NCBI taxonomy): Eukaryota > Metazoa > Chordata > Actinopteri > Salmoniformes > Salmonidae > Salmo > Salmo trutta. Next base: position 32,203,107 of record NC_042960.1, on the reverse strand, counting down.
AAATTCCAGCAACTGTCCCAAAATTCCCAGATTAAAAACAATATCCTGGTTGGAGGTTATTCAGGAATCTTCCAACCGGGATTTAAATTTACCCGAATTTGTAACCCTACCTTCAATTCCAACTGTTGCGGGCTTGCAAAGTGATGTGTAATTCCTATTGGAATTCAGCCAGCGCTAGGATATCCAACAGTTGGAATTGTTATTCACCCAAAACCTGCATTCATAATGACTGCCAGGGTCAGGAACAGTGTGAAGAGATTACATAAGCCATTTAAATTGGAACAACCATTTCAGTAACGGATGCAAAAAAATATAAATGAATGATTGGATTCGTTTAGAAAAATGGATGTTATTTATCTTTGTGTAGCATAAGATTAATCAACCAATCACGCAATGCACATAAAAAACCAACAGATATTAAAAACAATTCCAAAAAATGGACCTGCGGTAGAGCATGCTGGCTAAAATGTTTATTTGTTATTATAAATGTCAAATATTTAGTTGATGTGTCTTCTCAATTAGTTGAGTAAGTACCACCTAAACATTTTAAGTAAAAATGACTTTTCATTGACTGAGTTCAACTTGCTAGAAGTATTTGAGTAAAAAATGCCTTGTTCATAGTGCAGACAAACTTAGTTCTAAGCTAAATCAATGTGGCCCAAAAACTAGTTTATTCACTGTTTCTGCAAGTTCCCAGAATCAGATGCGTCACTAAATCTGTTTTAAAACTCTGGCCCAAACAGCAAAGATGTTTAATACTTTGATAGGAGTTGGATGGAGAGGAGAGGACGATGAAGAAGATTAAGTCGCCATCTGTTCCAGAGAGGTGAAGTTACTAGGAAGATTGTGCGTGCATCCAAAAAGTGAGTTTACTGTTGTGGGTTTAATGCTGTTAGCAATGCTCAGTCACTTATAGTTACTTTCTTACATTTGGAACTGCGCGTACAGTACTGTTTGTAACATGCAGCTAATGTTTGTGTATATTTCAGATACAACATCTGCATGTTGTTTATATTTTCTGTGCCAGCATTGCCTTAATTGCATGAGTATTTATGCATAGTATGTTAGTTTAGAGATGGTTATTGTATAGCCTGTAAGTTTTGCACATGCTACCACTGCACATTCATAGTTCGCACTTGTGCTATGCCATGGCTAGTTTCTGGAACCTAATAGAAGGTTCACAGATAGTTCTTGGAGCTTGTGCATGCGCAGAGTAATTTATGACCCTGTGGTACCAGGGCAGAACAGATAAGATCTCCAACAGTCATATGTTTTGTTGATGTGTACAGTGCATTCGGAAAGTATTCAGACCCTTTGACTTTTCCACATTTTGTTACGTCACAGCCTTATTCAACAACAAAAATCCTCATCAATCTATACACAAAACCCCATAATGACAAAGCAAGAACAGGTTTTTATACATTTTAGCAAATATATTAAAAACAAAAAACTGAAATATCACATTTACATAAGTATTCAGACCCTTTACTCAGTACTTTTAAAGCACCTTTGGCAGAGATTACAGCCTCGAGTCTTCTTGGGTATCAGGCTACAAGCTTGGCACACCTGTATATGGGGAGTTTCTCCCATTCTTCTCTGCAGATCCTCTCAAGCTCTGTCAGGTTGGATGGGGAGCGTCGATGCACAGCTCTTTTCAGGTCCCTTTAGAGATGTTCGATAGGGTTAAAGTCCGGGCTCAGGCTTGGCCACTCAAGGACATTGAGACTTGTTCCAAATCATGTCCAATCAATTGAATTTACCACAGGTGGACTCCAATCAAGTTGTAGAAACATCTCAAGGATGATCAATGGAAACAGGATGCACCTGAGCTCAATTTCGGGTCTCATAGCAAAGGGTCTGAATACTTATTTAAATAATGTATCTGTTTTTTATTTGTAATACATTTGCAAAAATATCTAAAAACCTTTTTTCACTTTGTCATTATGGGGCATTGTGTGTAGATTGATGAGGATTTTTATATAATTAATCCATTTTAGAATAAGGAATAAACTTGGAAAATGTGAAGGGGTCTGAATACTTTCCGAATGCACTCTATGCCATTTAGCAGACACTTTTATCCAAAGCAACTCAGTCATGTGTGCATGCATTTTTACGTATGGGTGGTCCCAATGGGAATCGAACTCACAGCCTGTGGTGTTGCAAGCGCCATGCTCTACCGACTGAGCTACACAGAGAAGGGAGATGCCATTTCTTTTTTGGAATACAACTGCACCCCATTCCATGAAAGCTTTTAGTAGCACTAGAATTTCTAAACTACTACCCCAGCTCAGCCTGCCTTACTTTACCCAGAGAGACTACCCCTGTCTTCCCTACTACCCCAGTCTCCTCATCATCAGGAAGATCCTAAAGCACTTTACAACATTTAACCTGTGAAGCGGCTCTATTGGATTTTAGGGGGTTGCGGGACACTGTACAGAGTTTCTGTAGGCTACATAGGCCAACCTGACTTCACCGTTTCTCTTCCCTCTCAGCGATTATCTGTTCTTGTTCTGTGTGAAAGAGATTTAATGTGAGCATCTCATCCATCCATGGTCACTGTGTTACTAAGAGAGAAAGAGAGGAAGAGATAGGACTCTATCACAAACTACTATCCGTCGTCTTGAAAAATATAGAAAAATAAAACAAGTTATTGATTAAAACTATTTATTGAGAGATGTTATGTTCTCATCTATGTTGATTGTTGATCAATGCATGAATAGAAAATAACATGAGAGTTGTGTGGTCGCTTGATTCCTTAGTTTTAATGCGGCAAACCATTTGCTTGCAGCTCCACTAGATATATTGTAAGGGTTGTGTTCCCCTGCTCAAACGTTGCATGCCTCAACCAATGGTTGCGTGCCACGTCATTGACTGTGCCATCGGGCCATGCATGACCCCAATGCATTTACAAACTACACTATGTCCAGGCCAGTATATATTTTTACCTGACCAGGTCATGAGATCAGGAAAAACTCCAGGCCCCAGAAAAGACACACCAATTTTGAACATGTGATGCCACCTCTGTGTAGACCTGTTAACATTCAGACAGAACGTCAGGGATCTTATTCTCCTCCGCATGCCTGGTAAGACGAGGGATAAGACGAGGGGTGGTGTTCTGTGTCTATTTGTCAGTAACAGCTGGTGCGCAAAATCTAATATTAAAAGAAGTCTCAAGGTTTTCCTCACCTGAGGTAGAGTACCTCATGATAAGCTGTAGACCACACTATTTACCAATAGAGTTTTCATCTATATTTTTCGTAGCTGACTATTTACCACCACAAACCAATTCTGGCACTAAGACCATACTCAATAAGCTGAATAAGGCCATAGGCGAACAAGAAAATGCTCATCCAGAGGTGGCGCTCCTAGTGGCCGGTGAATTTAAAGCAGTAAAACTTAAATCCATTTTACCAAATATTTACCAGAATGTAACGTGCAACCAGAGGAAAAAAACTCTAGACCACCTTTACTTCACACAGAGATGCGTACAAAGCTCTCCCTCACCCTCCATTTGGCAATCTGACCATAATTCTATCTTCCCGACTCCTGCTTACAAGCAAAAACTAAAGCAGGAAGCACCAATGACTCGTTCAATACGGAAGTGGTCAGATGATGCAGATGCTAAGCTACAGGACTGTTTTGCTAGCACAGACTAGAATATGAGCTTTGCTAGCACTGAGCTAAAGGGTAGAGCTGCCACTTTCAAGGAGTGGGACTCTAACACGGACGCTTATAAGAAATCCCGCTATGCCCTCAGCCGAACCATCAAACAGGCAATACAGGATTAAGATTGAATCCTTCTACACTGGCTCTAATGCTCGTCGGATATGGTAGGGCTTGCAAACTATTACAGACTACAAAGGGAAGCCCAGCCGTGAGCTGCCCAGTGACACGAGCCTACCAGATGAGCTAAATTACTTCTGTGTGTGCTTCGAGGCAAGCAAAACTGAAGCATGCATGAGAGAACTAGCTGCTGCGGACGACTGTGTGATCATGCTCTCTGTAACCTGATGTTCTGAAAGAGCTGCAAAATCTGGACCTCTACAAATCAGCTGGGCTTGACAATCTGGACCCTTTCTTTCTAAAATTATCTGCCGAAATTATTGCAACCCCTATTACTAGCCTGTTCAACCTCTCTTTCGTGTCGTCTGAGATTCCCATAGATTGGAAAGCAGCTGCTGTCATCCCCCTCTTCAAAGGAGGTGACACTCTTGACCCAAATTGCTACAGACCTATATCCATCCTACCCTGCCTTTCTAAGGTCTTCGAAAGCCAAGTCAACAAACAGATTACCGACCATTTAGAATCCCACCGTACCCTCTCCGCTATGCAATCTGGTTTCAGAGCTGGTCATGGGTGCACCTCAGCCACGCTCAAGGTCCTAAACGACATCGTAACCGCCATCGATAAGAAACAATACTGTGCTGCCGTATTCATTGACCTGGCCAAAGCTTTTGACTCTGTTAACCTGTTTGGGGTAGGGGGCAGTATTGAGAATTTTGGAAAAAATATGTTCCCATTTTTAACTGCCTCCTACACCAACTCAGAAGCTAGAATATGCATATTATTGTTCAGGTTTGGATAGAAAACACTCTGAATTTTCTAAAACTGTTTGAATGGTGTCTGTGAGTATAACAGAACTCCTATGGCAGGCAAAAACCTGACAAGGTTTCAAGCAGGAAGTACCCTGTCTGACAAGGAGTCGTGCGTCTTGCATCTTTTTATTGAAAAGTAAGGATCTTAGCTGTAACGTGACAATTCCTAGGGCTCCAATAGGCTCTCAGAGCCCGCGAAATAACTGAAGGTTTACGAGGGAGCCTCAGGCTGAAACACATTATCACCTTTTGTAAGTGGCTGCTCCGAGGACCTTTGAATGATGCGCGTGCATGAGTCGCTTCTGAGGAGAAATTTTATTCGGCTGTTTAGGCTCAATGCATACTCCCGGTCGGAATATTATCACTTCTCTACGAGTTGAATGGCATAAAAATTGGTTTTAAACAGCGGTTGACATGCTTCGAAGTACGGTAATGGAATATTTAGACATTTTTGACACGCCAATGCGCCATGCGCGGGACCGTGAAGAAGCATTCTAGAACTCACGAACAAAACGTCGCTGTTTGGATATAACGATGGATTATTTGGGACCAAACCAACATTTGTTATTGAAGTAGAAGTCCTGGCAGTGTATTCTGATGAAGAACAAGCAAGGTAAGAACATTTTTCTTATAGGAAATGTGATTTTGGTGGATGCTGACCTGGGTGGGTATCTAAATAGCTAGCCCTGTAATGCCGGGCTATGTACTTAGATTATTGCAAAATGTGCTTCATCCGAAAAGCTATTTTAAAATCGGACATATCGAGTGCATAGAGGAGTAATGTATCTATAATTCTTAAAATAATTGTTATGCTTTTTGTGAACGTTTATCGTGAGTAATTTAGCAAACTGTTAGTAAATTCAACGGAAGTTTGCCGGGGGTTATGCGTTTTCTGAACGTCACATGCTAATGCAAAAAGCTGTTTTTTGATATAAATATGAACTTGATTGAACAGACATGCATGTATTGTATAACACAATGTCCTAGGTGTGTCATCTGATGAAGATCATCAAAGGTTAGTGCTGCATTTAGCTGTGGTTTGGGTTTTTGTGACATTATATGCTAGCTTGAAAAATGGCTGTCTGATTTTTTCTGGCTGGGCACTCTGCTGACATAATCTAATGTTTTGCTTTCGTTGTAAAGCCTTTTTGAAATCGGACAGTGGGGTTAGATTAACGAGATTCTTGTCTTTAAATAGCTGTAAAATAGTCATATGTTTGAGAAATTGAAGTAATAGTATTTCTAACGATTCAAAAATCGCGCCACTGGATTTTCAGTAGCTGTTACGTAGGTGGGACGAAATCGTCCCACATACCCGAGAGAGGTTAATCACCACATCCTCATCGGCAGACTCAGTAGCCTTGGTTTCTCAAACGATTGCGTCGCCTGGTTCACCAACTACTTCTCTGACAGAGTTCAGTGTGTCAAATCAGAGGGCCTACTGTCTGGACCTCTGGCAGTCTCTATGGGGGTACCACAGGGTTCAATTCTTGGGCCAACTCTTTTCTCTGTATACATAAATGATGTCGCTCTTGCTGCTGGTGAATCTCTGATCCACCTCTACGCAGACGACACCATTCTGTATACTTCTGGCCCTTCTTTGGACACTGTGTTAACAACCCTCCAGACGAGCTTCAATGCCATTCAACTCTCCTTCCGTGGTCTCCAACTGCTCCTAAACACAAGTAAAACTAAATGCATGCTCTTCAACCGATCGCTGCCTGCACCTGCCCGCCTGTCTAGCATCACTTCTCTGGACGGTTCTAACTTAGAATTTGTGGACAACTAAAAATACCTAGGTGTCTGGTTAGACTGTAAACTCTCCTTCCAGACTCACATCAATCATCTCCAATCCAAAGTGAAATCTAGAATTGGCTTCCTATTTCGTAACAAAGCATCCTTCACTCATGCTGCCAAACATACCCTCGTAAAACTGACCATCCTACCAATCCTCAACTTCGGCGATGTCATTTACAAAATAGCCTCCAATACCCTACTCAACAAGCTGGATGCAGTCTATCACAGTGCCATCCGTTTTGTCACCAAAGCCCCATATACTACCCACCACTGCGACCTGTACGCTCTCGTTGGCTGGCCTTCGCTTCATAATCGTCGCCAAACACATTGGCTCCAGGTCATCTACAAGACCCTGCTAGGTAAAGTCCCTCCTTATCTCCGCTCACTGGTCACCATAGCAGCACCCACCTGTAGCACGCGCTCCAGCAGGTATATCTCTCTGGTCACCCCTAAAGCCAACTCCTCCTTTGGTCGTCTCTCCTTCCAGTTCTCTGCTGCCAATGACTGGAACGAACTACAAAAATCTCTGAAACTGGAAACACTTATCTCCCTCACTAGCTTTAAGCACCAGCTGTCAGAGCAGCTCACAGATCACTGCACCTGTACATAGCCCATCTATAATTTAGCCCAAACTACTACCTCTTCCCCTACTGTATTTATTTATTTTATTTATTTTGCTCCTTTGCACCATATTATTTATATTTTAACTATGAACTTTCTTCAAACTACAAATCTACCATTCCAGTGTTTTTCTTGCTATACTTTATTTACTTTGCCACCATGGCATTTTTTGCCTTTACCTCCCTTATCTCACATCATTTGCTCACATTGTATATAGTCTTATTTTTTTCTACTGCATCATTGATTGTATGTTGTTTTACTCCATGTGTAACTCTGTGTTTTTGTATGTTGTCGAACTGCTTTGCTTTATCTTGGCCAGGTCGCAATTGTAAATGAGAACTTGTTCTCAACTTGCCTACCTGGTTAAATAAAGGTGAAAAAAATAAAATAAAAAATAACCGATGTGAGTAAGACCTTTAAACAGATCAATATTCACAAGGCCGAGGGGCCAGACGGATTACCAAGACGTGTTCTCAGAGCATGCACTGACCAACTGGCAAGTGTTTTCACTGACATTTTCAACCTATCCCTGACCGAGTATGTAATACCAACATGTTTCAAGCAGACCACCATAGTCCCTGTGCCCAAGAATGGCAAGGTAACCTGCCTAAATGACTACCGACCCGTAGTACTCAATTCTGTAGCCATGAAGTGCTTTGAAAGGCTGGTCCTGGCTCACATCAACACCATCATCCCAGAAACACTAGACCCACTCCAGTTCGCGTACCGCCCCAACAGATCCACAGATGACGCAATCTCTGTTGTACTCCACACTTTCCCACCTGGACAAAAGGGACACCTACGTGAGAATGCTTTTCATTGATTACAGCTCAGCATTCAACACCATAGTGCCTTCAAAGCTCATCAGTAAGCATTTCAAGGTTGTATTCGTTGTATGTTAAAAATACAATTTGATTTGAGCTTTGTGAATGGACAGTAAAGAGCTAGCATTAGCCTACTCTACATGAATGGGAAATTCTGCCCCGTGCTATCCTTTTCTGCCTCTATCTCACAGTCACTAAAGAAGGCTCATGGTTCCGCCACAAGCTCACCGTCCATTTTATACATTTTTCTACTCAGGGCCGCAACTTTTTCTGTGGACATGTACCCCCGCATTCAGAAATTGATTTTTGTCCCCCTCTCCAGTTTTATCATTGGAATGTGATACAAAACAAGGCAAATGGATAAAAAAACAAAAAAACAACATTATGTCTCCCCCACTTCTAAAACCAAAGTTCTATTTATCCCTTATCCAAGGCAGTGGTTCCCAAACTTTTTATAGTCCCGTACCCCTTCAAACATTCAACCTCCAGCTGCGTACCCTCTCTAGCACCAGGGTCAACGCACTCTAAATGTTGTTTTTTGCCATCATTGTAATCCTGCCACACACACACTATACGATACATTTATTAAACATTAGAATGAGTGTGAGTTTTTGTCACAACCCGACTCGTGGGAAGTGACAAAGAGCTCTTTTAGGACCAGGGCACAAATAATAATAATAATAACATTGCTCTTTATTTAGCCATCTTACATATTTGTTCATCAAAAATTGTGAACAACACCACAGGTTAATGAGAAGGATGTGCTTGAAAGGATGCACATAACTCTGCAATGTTGGGTTATATTGGAGAGTCTCAGTCTTAGATCATTCTCCACACACAGCCTGTGCCTGTATTTCGTATTCATGCTAGTGAGGGCCGAGAATCCACTCTCACATAGGTATGTGGTTGCAAAAGGCATCAGTGTCACATCACCCAGATAGGCCAGTCGTGTGAGAAACTCGTCATTGTGCAAGCGGTTAGACAAGTGAATATTATGGTCCATAAAGAACACTTTAAGCTCATCTCTCAATTAAAAAAAACGTGTCAATACTTTGCCCCTTGATAACCAGCGCACTTCTGTATGTTGTAAAAGCGTTACATGGTCGCTGCCCATATCATTGCATAATGCAGAAAATACACGAGAGTTCAGGGGCCTTGCTTTAACAAAGTTAACCATTTTCACTTATGTGTCCAAAACATCTTTCAAGCTGTCAGGCATTCCCTTGGCAGCAAGAGCCTCTCGGTGGATGCTGCAGTGTACCCAAGTGGCGTCGGGAGCAACTACTTGCACACACATTACCACTCCACTATGTCTCCCTGTCATGGCTTTTGCGCCATCAGTACAGATACCAACACATCTTGACCACCAAAGTCCATTTGATGTCACAAAGCTGTCCAGTATTTAAAAAATATCCTCTCATGTTGTCCTGGTTTCCAGTGGTTTGCAGAAGAGGATGTCTTCCTTAATTGACCCCCCATAAACGTAATGGACATATACCAGGAGTTGTGCCAGGCTCGCCACGTCTGTTGACTCATCCAGCTGTAACGCATAGAATTCACTGGCTTGTATGCGAAGCAGTAATTATTTAAAAACGTCTCCTGCCATGTCACTGATGCGTCGTAAAACAGTGTTGTTTGATGAAGGCATTGTCTCTATAGTTTTTTGGGGTTTTCCCCCAGCCAAATCTACGGCAGCAGGAAGAATTAAGTCCACCACAATAGTATGGGGCTTGCCTGTCCTAGCCACTCGGTAGCTCACCATATAAGATGCTTCTAGCCCCTTCTTATTAATGGCATCTGTTGCTTTTCTACACGTCTTACTACTCGAAAGTCGTCTTAATTCTTGCTCAAAAAACTCCTGTGGCTTATTTTTCAAATTGTCATGTTTCGTTTCTAAATGTCTGCGCATGTGAATCACAGTTCTCTTTGGCGTACCCCCGACGGCATTGCGCGTACCTTGGGAATACCTGCTCTAAGGCAAGTGTTATTGAGATAGTAATCTGAAATGTTTCCATCTTCCCTCAAACATAGCCCTAGCTAGTAGAACCCAATAACAATATGGTGACAATATGGCCACTTCCCCATTTATAAAAAGTGGTGAGGGAATGATAGAAATAATAAGGTGTGAAGGTGTCAACAGAGCATTAGTGTCCTCACAACCCTCTGGGCCTGGCAGACTCCGGAAAAGGGAGCACATAATGCATCCCAAATGGCACCCTATTCCCTACATATTGCACCACAAAACTAGTGCGCTGTGTAGGAAATAATGTGACATTTAGGGATGAAGCCGCCCCCCCCCAAGTCAATCCAATTGGTTTCATCTTAGCAAAACTCAATCAGGAATGCTGCCCGGGTTATTCTATTATCAGGAGCTAGGGCCTTCACTTCCGCTTGAACTCTGGCTTTCTAAACACAGAGTGGCAGCCCACCCACGTCTGCTGCTCACTGTAATGTCATTCCCACAGGTTAGAGGCATAGCCTGGGTCTGTGAGTAGCCTACAGGCTGCAACAATCACATGGTGTCATTATATCATTCTACAGGTGACTAAGTCAATATACAACAAAATAATGGTTTAGGATGGCAGCTCCTGGATCTCCTAGTACTGTCTGTCTGCAACCCTAACCTGTTTTTTTCTCTGCTCTCTGAGTGACTGATAGCCTTGGTCATGGTGGAAGAGCAAACGCTTTTGTATTCTATATTTCTCAGCACGGAAAACCTTCAACTTGTTAACCTTTTCTCAATAAGTCGACAGTCGTGGCCATACATATTTACTTTTGAACACGAAAAATAGACGAGGGACCTCGATAAACATTAAATATCATTCTGCCTTCTACAGCAGGGGATAGTCTTCATTTTATTAATTGGTTTCAAAATGTACATTCTTCCATCAAATGTATACCTAGCAATAGCTTTTTCAATAGCAAATGGCACGCAATGAAAATAGATGGCACATTTTTTACATTTCATAACACAGTTTCAAATACAGTGCAAACAACGAAGAAAAGCGACATTCATTTTTTTTGAGGGCTCAGTCAATGCAAATGCAGATCTGAACGGCAATTCTCCACAACAGTTACTGTAAATGTTCCAAAAGCATCCAAATTCACCAGCATCATCATGATCATCATTTGTGCGCCACCAGTCAAACTATTCAGTACCACCTGCTTGGAGACAAGATCCTATCATGTGCTTGTGTTGTGCTCAGAGCAGCCATCAGAAAGGAAATAGACCTTTTCAGAAGATAGGCCTTTTTTCCCCTTTCTCTTTTTTTTATGACATTCCCTTCATCCCAGCATAATAGTTCCTGAAAGTGTGCAGCACTGGATAAAGGAGTCTCTTCTCCTCTCCTCAGCTCTGATATATGATAATGCTGGCTTCCTGTGGACTGAAGGTGCAGAGTAGCAGTGTGCCACTGTAGACAGGGAGGGAGCATGCTTATGAAATGGCACCCTAATTCCTTGTGAAGTGGGCAGAGGCTTAGCACCTACTATGCCTAGCCCCCTCGGACACCTTGTCCCTGTTTTCAAAATTTCTGATAGAAGTGCACTACTGTTGCCCAGGGCCCATAGGGATCTAAGTGCACTATACTATATAGGGAATAGGGTGTCATCTAAGACACAGCCGAGGTTCAGTGACTGAACACCGGCCACAGGCTATTGTCTCTCCTGAGTGCTGTCCCTCCTGAGGGACTAAACAGCAGCATTCGAGTAAAACAATACATTAGACACTACCAGTTCTTACAGCTTGGGGGCGCTGCCCTGTGCTTTGAGTGGCCTGGAGGGAGCAGTTCTGAACTGGGGAAGGTAGAGGGGGACAGAACTCATCCCTATCCCTACCACCGCCGCCTCGTCACTGGACTCACTAAACATAGAGTCCCGACACCCAAGTAGAGGGTTGGACTCAATGGATGAGCCCTCTCTCCGCAGAACCACCACCTCTTTGAGCAGCATAGCCCCTGTGTTATCCTCCCTCTTCTCCTCCTCCTCCTCCTCCTCCTCCTCTTCCTCACTCTCCTCCTGGTAGCCCATTCCCAGGTAATCCAGGTCCTTCTCCTCCATCCCCCCATCCCTCTCTCCTCCCAGGGCCTCATCCTTCTGTTCCGACGTCTCAGAAAACTCATCCACATAATTGTAAGAGCATGAACGCTGTGGGTCCAGGTCCGACTCTCCGGCTCGGTAATGGGAATTCTCCAGCTCCCACAGGCCTCCGGGGAAGGAGCCGGAGATGTCAGAGTTGTTGGCGGAGAAGTTGCCCTCGTCGCTGGAGCGGCTGAGGCTGCTGTCCTGCTTGTAGCGCCGGCAGGGGTCGTCTGAGAGCAGGACCATAGCATAGGTCACTGTCGACTGGGATGAGCTCTCCACACTCCTGGGGAGATCTGGGGGCTGGGGGGTCTCATCCTCCTCTGGGACCTCAGGCACCTCTAAGTCCAAGAGGGATGGGGTGGAGGCTGGGATCAGGATGCTGTCCTTGTCTGGGGCTGGGGGACAAGTCTTCTCTACGATGGTGGCCTGGGAGATAGTCTCTGAGATGAGGAGTGGTGACCAGGCTGGCAGGCCATCTGGGTGGCGGAACAACTGCTCCATAGTCTCAGCCTGGACAGGACCACAGAACAGTAGAGTTAGGAACACAGCAAGGTAAACTGGCCTGCCAACTGCCCTAAGTAAGCTATAGAGTTCATGTAGTTTATAGAATAGTTGATCTAAATAGCAGCCATACAGGCAGCCTCGTGGTTAGAGCGTAGGCCAGTAACCGAAAGGTTGCTGGATCGAATCCCCGAGCTGACAAGGCAAAGATCTGTTCTGAGAAAGGCAGTTAACCCACTGTTCCCCGGGCCACGAAGAAGTGGATGTTGATTATGGCAGCCCACAGCAACTCTGATTCAGAGGGGTTGGGTTAAATGCGGAAGACACATTTCAGTTGTACAGCTGACTAGGTATCCCTCTTTCTTTCTTAATTGGATCACCCTGTTGCAAGAGAACTTTAAAAAGGCTTCTGAAGTTCGTAATTTCCACTTTGACATTTCAGACTTGATTTTCCCTTACGAAAAAATGTATCAACCCCTACAAAAATCTCCATTAATTATAATTCACATTTCCTGTTGCGGCAGTATTATTATCCAACAAGCTCAAATTAAGATCCTACATCTGTATATAGAGTGTGTTCTGGTAAATATGGTGTGTTTTTCATGGTCTCTGCTATTTAGAGATAATATGATTATATTCAAGAGTAAATGGGTTTGTTGTCCATCTCACCTTCCTGAAGTCCACCCCCTGGGCCCAGGAACAGTTGCTTGGGTTGGGAACATCCTTCCACATGACCTTCTTCATGCTGGGATTCAGACAGAATAGGAGTTAACAACAAGGCAGGGAGCCTCTCAGTCTCCAATCCAAAACCTCTCTCTCTCTTTCATCTACCTATCTCTCCCTTTCCCCTCTCTCTCTGCCCCCTCTTACCCCCTTCCTCCATGTCTCCCTCTTTGTCAGAACACATTCAGCCAATCACGACAGTAATTGAACCCTCAGGACATTCTTTCTATTGTTGAAATGTCATGTAGACTCTAATTACATTCCTAATCAGTGTGTCTGACTGTTCCTCAGATCAATAATTAACACCTAGAATGACCACTTTAGTCTTCACCACCTACCCAGAGGCCAAAACCATAGGTCTTCTCTTTCTTAGTGAGAAACACACTACACATAGTACCTGTTATATAATTATTGAGTAATGTCCTTATGTAACAGAATACACCACTGCTATTGAGCAGTATAAAAGGTGTTTTATCAATCATATGAGATATAATCTTACTGATTTTGGGATATGACCAGGGTGACGAAGAGGACAATGGAAAGGAAGGCGATGATCATCAGCAGCATGTAGGCAGCAGGTCCAGCGTCGGCCCCCCTAAAGCCTGGAGGACAGTACAACACCATGGTAAGGCTATCAATCAATCCATATTGGATCACATTCAGAGGACCATCAATAAATATATATCCCTAAGGGATACGCTGCAATGTACATATAACATACTTATGTCCTACTGCCCAATATACATAGACATGAAATCACTGGCCACTTTAATAATGGAACACTAGTCACTTTAAAACATTTTTTAACTAGGCAAGTCAGTTAAGAACAAATTCTTATTTACAATGATAGCCTACCAGGGAACAGTGGGTTAACTACCTAGTTCAGGGGCAGAACGACAGATTTTTACCTTGTCGGTTCAAGGATTTGATCCAGCAACCTTTCGTTTACTGGCCCATCGCGCTAACCACTAGGCAGATATTACTTGTTAGATATTACTGCACTGTTGGAGCTAGAAGCACAAGCATTTTGCTACGCCCACAATAACATCTGCTAAACACGTGTACGTGACAAATAAAATACAATTTGTAGCCTACAGAGATATTGGTGTACGGGTGGATTGTATTGGTTGTATTCATCCCTGGAGATAAAGTAGAGCTTACCTTTAGTATACACTGGCTCTCCTTCTCCATCTGCAAACACTGGATACAAGATGAACACATACTCCTCAGAGCCATAGAAATCACCTGGAAAATAAAGGCAGAGAACAGAGATGCTCAGATTAGTCAATCAGACTGAAGCATGAATATGTACTGCCACTAGAGGGCGCCAGATATTCACAGCCAACAATCTCTCAAACTGGAACTCAAAGTGGACTGAAATATTCACCTCAATTTGACAAATATCAATTGTCCTGCAGTGGTTGTGTGGGTTTATTTAGGCCCTTCTAGATCCATTTAGAATGAAAAATGTTAAATGGAACTGAGTGTTGCGAAAGAAAAGGAGACCCAGAGAGAGAATATAATGGCGCTGGAGGGGATGGCTGCCGTTTTACGGGCTCCTAACCAACTGTGCTATTTTGTTCATTTTTTTGCATTGTTTATAACTAATTTTGTACATAATGATGCTTCTACCGTCTATTATGACCGAAAAGAGCTTCTGGACATCAGAACAGAGATTACTCACCTCAAACTGGACAATGATTTTTTCTTTAATGAGTCCAACGCGAAGGATATACTGCTTTGTCAAGACAAGGCCAAAATCCCCGTCACCAACGTGGAAAAAAGGGGGAGGAGGATTGGGTACCTTGTAAGAATTCGCTAACAAGTAGGTAAACCACCACTTCCCGCCGTATTATTGGCCAACATGCAAACATTGGAAAACAAACTGGACAATCTACGATTAAGACTATCCTACCAACGGTACATTAAAAACTGTAATATCTTATGTTTTACCGAGACGTGGCTGAACGACGACACCAGCATCGGCAGGACAGAGCAGCTACATCTCGTAAGA
Source organism: Salmo trutta (assembly GCF_901001165.1). Lineage (NCBI taxonomy): Eukaryota > Metazoa > Chordata > Actinopteri > Salmoniformes > Salmonidae > Salmo > Salmo trutta. The sequence continues at coordinate 32,187,949 of NC_042960.1, read as the reverse complement.
CGAGGGGTGTGGGTGTGAGTCTATTGGTCATTAACCTCTATGGGCTAGGTGGGACGTTAGCGTCCCACTCTATTCAACAGCCAGTGGAATCGTGTGGCGCAAAATACAAATACCTCAAAAATGCAATAATTTCAATATTTCAAACATACGACTATTTTACACCATTTGAAAGATAAGACTCTCGTTAATCTAACCACATTGTCCGATTTCAAAAAGGCTTTACAGTGAAAGCAAAACATTAGATTATGTTAGGAGAGTACAAAGACACAAATAACCACACAGCCATTTTTCAAGCAAGCATATATGTCACAAAAACCCAAAACACAGCTAAATGCAGCACTAACCTTTGATGATCTTCATCAGATGACACTCCTAGGACATTGTTATACAATACATGCATGTTTTGTTCAATCAAGTTCATATTTATATCAAAAAACAGCTTTTTACATTGGCGTGTGATGTTTAGAAATTGTATTCCCACCGAAAACTTCAGGTGAATTTACTAAATTACTCATGATAAACGTTGACAAGATACATAACAATTATTTTAAGAATTATAGATACAGAACTCCTTTATGCAATCGCTATGTCAGATTTTAAAATAGCTTTTCGGCGAAAGCACATTTTGCAATATTCTGAGTACATAGCTCAGCCATCACGGCTAGTTAATTTGACACCCGCCAAGTTCGGGGCAACCTAAACTCAGAATTACTATTAGAAAAATTGGATTACCTTTGCTGTTCTTCGTCAGAATGCACTCCCAGGACTGCTACTTCCACAACAAATGTTGTTTTTGTTCCAAATAATCCATAGTTATGTGCAAATACCCCCGTTTTGTTCGTGCGTTCAGGCCACTAATCCAAAGGGAAACGCGCAAGCGCATTTTGAGACAAAAAAAGTCAAAATGTTCCATTACCGTACTTAGAAGCATGTCAAACGCTGTTTAAAATAAATTTTTATGGTATTTTTCTAGTAAAATAGCGATAATATTCCAACCGGACAATACTGTATTCATTCAAAGAGGAAAAGAAAAAATGGCGAGGTCTCGTGAACGCGCATTTCCATTCCCTTTGTCCTCAGGCAGACCACTGACAAACTGAGCTACTATACTTTGCCCAGAGACAGGAGACGCTCCAATCCGCTTTCTGGCGGCTTTAGAGAGCCAATGGAAGCCTTAGAAAGTGCAACATAACCCCACGGATACTGTAGTTTCGATAGACAAACAAAAGGAGAACTACAAAATCACAGACAGGCCACTTCCTACTTGGAATCTTCTCAGGTTTTTCCCTGCCATATGAGTTCTGTTATACTCACAGACACCATTCAAACTGTTTTAGAAACTTTAGAGTGTTTTCTATCCAAATCTACTAATAATATGCATATTCTCGTTTCTGGGCAAGAGTAGTAAACAGTTTAAATCGGGTACGTTTTTTATCCGGCCGTGAAAATACTGCCCCCTAGCCCAGACAGATTAACTGCTGATTCGCCATGTCTAATATTAAAAGAAGTCTCAAGGTATTGCTTGCCGGAGGTAGAATACCTCATGATAAGCTGTAGACCACACTATCTATATTATTCGTAGCCGTCTATTTACCACCACAAACCGATGCAGGCACTAAGACCGCACTCAACAAGCTGTATAAGTCCATAAGCAAACCAGAAAATGCTCATCCAGAAGCGGCGCTCCTTGTGGCCGGGGACTTTAATGCAGGCAAACTTAAATCCGTTTTACCTAATTTCCACCAGCATGTCACATGTGCAACCAAAGGGAAAAAAAACTCTAGCCCACCTTTACTCCACACACAGACACGCATACAAAGCTCTCCCTCATTCTCCATTTGACCAATCTGACCATAAATATATCCTCCTGATTCCTGCTTACAAGCAAAAACTAAAGCAGGAAGTACCAGTGACTCGCTCAATACGGAAGTGGTCAGATGACGCGAATGCTACGCTACAGGACTGTTTTGATAGCACAGACTGGAATATGTTCTGGGATTCGTCCAATGGCGTTGAGGAGTGTATAAGAACATCAACGACGTCATCCCCACAATGACCGTACGTACATTTCCCAACCAGAAGCCATGGATTACAGGCAACATCCGCACCAAGCTAAAGGCCAGAGTTGCCGTTTTCAAGGAGCGGGACACTAATCCGGACGCTTATAAGAAATCCCGCTATGTCCTCAGACGAACCATCAAACAGGCAAAGCTTCAATACAGGACTAAGATAGAATACCTACTTTTTTATTTAACCAGGCAAGTCAGTTAAGAACAAATTCTTATTTTACAATGACGGCCTACCCCAGCCAATCCCTCCCCTAATCCGGACGACACTGGGCCAATTATGCACCGCCCTATGGGACCCGGGATCAAACCAGGGTCTGTAGTGATGCCTCTAACACTGAGATGCAGTGGCTTACACTGCTGCGCCACTCAGGAGCCTCAGCTCTACACCGGCTCTGACGCATGTCAGATGTGGCATGGCTTGAAAAATACTACAGACTACAAAGGGAAGCTGAGCCGCGAGATGACCAGTGACTCGAGCCTACCAGACAAAATAAATGCCTTTTATGCTCGCTTCGAGGCAAGCAACACTGAATCATGCAACAACACATCTGCCACGCTGATCCTCAACACTGGGATCCCTCAGGGGTGCGTGCTTAGTTCCCTCCTGTACTCCCTGTTCACCCATGACTGCGTGGCCAAGCACGACTCCAACACCATCATTAAGTTTTCTGACGCCAGAACAGTGGTAGGCCTAATCACCGACAACGATGAGACAGCCTATAGGGAGGAGGTTCGAGACCTGGCAGTGTGGTGCCAAGACAACAACCTCTCCCTCAATGTGAGCAAGACAAAGGAGCTGATCGTGGACTTTAGGAAAAGGAGGGCCGAACAGGCCCCCATTAACATCAACGGGCTGAAGTGGAGAAAGGTCGAGAGTTTCAAGTTCCTTGGTGTCTACATCACCAACGAACTATCATGGTCCAAACACACCAAGACAGCTGTGAAGAGATCCTCAAAAGGTTCTACAGCTGCACCATCACGTCCTGGTATGGCAACTGCATCTAAACGTAAGGCGCTACAGAGGGTAGTGCGTACTGCCCAGTACATCACTGGGTCCAAGCTTCCTGACATCCAGGACCTATATACTAGGCGGTGTCAGAGGAAGGCCCTAAAAATTGTCAAAAACTCCAATCACCCAAGTTGGGTGAGAGACTATACTCTCTGCTACCACATTGCAAGTGGTACCGGAGCCAAGTCTAGGTCCAAAAGGCTTCTATACAGTTTCTACTCCTAAGTCATAAGATTGCTGAACAATTAATGAAATGGCCACCTGGACTATTTACAGTTACCTGCCCCCCCCCCCTTTTTGTTTTTAAGTTTTTATACTGCTGCTACTCTGTTTATTATCTATGCATATTTACTTTACAAATTATCTCGACTAACCTGTACCCCCACACATTGACTCGGCACTGGTACCCCCTGTATATAGCCTCATTATTGTTATGAAATTTTATTTGGTTACTTTTTGATTTGATTTGATATATTTTCACTTTAGTTTCTTTAGTAAATATTTTCTCAACTCTATTTATTGAACTGTACTGTTGGTTAAGGGCTTGTAAGTAAGCATTTCACGGTAAGGTCTACACCTGTTGTATTTGGCGCATGTGACAAATCAAATTTGAAGTAATCAGAAAGATTGACAACAGAAAGAGAGGTTTAGACAGAGAGACAGACTGAGAAAGAGAGACATGATAACATACCATGTAGGTAGAGGACTTGGTCAGTAGGGGGGACCCTGGTCCACCTCTCCCTGCCCACTGTGGTCTGACCCTGTCTGTTCTGGTGGTTCTGACCCGACCACTCTACGACCAGGGAACACGGTATACTGCTGTTGGGCTGCAGAGACCACGACAGGACCACACAACTACTGTTCACACGGGACACACAGAACGAACGCACACACTGGCCTGGAGAGAGGGAGGAAGAGGGAAGAGAGAGAGGCAAAGGGGGGAGAGTGATAAGAGGGAAAAAGAAAGTAAATAACATGTTTATATTTTCTGTCAGTGACTAACATTTTCCGTTACTCTTCTTCTACTACCGTGTGTTTTCTGCTACTTCTGACATGCGTGGGAATTAGCACAACAATGAGTGTTCCCCCTCTGTCCTTCACAATAAAATAAACTGAACAGCAGCTTTTTATTTTGGGCCCATCCATAGTCAGTTTTTTTTTTCAAGAGGAAAACTAATAGTACCAGCACTACTTGTATCACAGTTAATGGGTTCCTCTCAACTAATTAGCTATTCATGAAAATATGAATAACAGGAGAACACACACACACAAATAACACAAACATCCCGGTGTGTCACAGAGATCTGTGCTGAGAAGAGCTCCATTTTACAATCAATTCCATAACAGCTATTAGGCCTCGGAAGACAACATCCCAAGCCAGAGATAATGGCTTTTAGTCCACTCTCAGGCTTTTAGCTGACATTAACATGCCTGCTATGTCTCCCTGGTGACTGTAATGGCAGCACACCTAGCATTTCTACTGACTTCTATGACATGAACCAAAAACCCCAACTAATAAAAATAAACATAAAATGTGAAAACAAACAACCGGTTCTTAAAGATTTTCTAAGAAAATTGTATTTTCAGATATATGTTTCCAACTACTGACTCTTAATTGACTGACTAGTAATCTGTGTATTGGGTATAACAATTCTTCAGCCCTATACAAATACATTCCCTTACGTTTGGGGTGTCTCTCCAGGGTCATGTTGATGTTCCTAGTGGAGTATCCCTGGCTGTTCTGAGCCTTGACCGTCACAGAGTGGAAGTCCTCTCGCCACTCAAAGCGGTAGGAGGACACCAGGCCTATCCGCTCCTCAGTCACAATGCCCCCAGAGGCCTGGTGCTGTACTACAAGGCCCTCCACACAGTAGGTTGGCACCACTATGGGGAAATGCTATGGGGAAGAGTTTAGAGACTATCAAAGACTCTAATGAGGAATCATTATCCAATGTGCTACTTCCTTATACTATTTGATCAGACAAAACAAGACAAGTGTTGGGGAAGCCAACTGAATAGATTTTTCAGACTAAACTAAGGACAATAGTGTAGTAAAAAGGAGAGGAGGCGACTTCACACACCTGTTCAATTCATGTAACTATTTGATGTTGACGTTTAAACCACATATTGTGCAATCTTTAATGTGTTCTCTGTAGGCTATGGACTGTACCTTGAAGAGAAGAGTGACGTTAGTCTGGTTCCTTGCTGGATCCTCCTGAAACACTCGCCAGAAATCAGGACCCTGGTCGGGAGCTGAGAGAACAGAACATAGATATTCCAGCTCTGTGTGTGTGCGTGTGCATGCTAGCATGCATGCTTGTGTGTGTGTTTATGTACTTACGTCTGAGGCTTTCATTTTCTATCAGATCTAACATCAGAGAAGGTCATATTAAAGTGCTGGCTGTAGCACTCAATAACAGCGATTCTGATAGAGAGACACCACGCAAGGTCACTGTTAGATCAGGGTCAGAAAGAGCTTATACCACACTACAAACCATGGATAATGACGGCTTTCAAATGACCCATCCATTGTGGTTGTGAGAGTTAATGTGCTCTACATACACAGTAGGTCAGACTTGATAGTTGTGGTGTGCTGGCGCAACTATAAGAGAACTTTCAGGACAGCAGCTTAATTCCCTTCAAAAGTGTATTGCTGATGCGTTTTGTCAAAGCAACGTTGTCAAAACTGTTATGTACAATACATGTGTATCTTGCTGAATCGATTTTTTTTCAATGAGACTAAATTGTATAAATGCAGTTTCAATGACATAGATGAGACGAAGACATACTGTACATACCTCTGCTGTTGTGAGGGGTGGTGTATAGAGAGCGGCTCCAGTCACTCCAGGTCCCAGAGCTGTTGATATGCATACAGCGGACCTGCACGTTGTACACCCTACATACGTCTGGTTCAGGGACCTCAGCCCACGACTCTGCCTGAGTAGCCAGGACCTGCAGTACACATCCCAATTAAAAATCACATGTTAAATCACATATCCCATGATAATGGAAACATTTTCCCCTCAGGGACATTAAAGTCTATTCTATCCGAAAATATATTTTCCAGTGATTGAACTTAGATATCCGGCATAAACAGCTACATATTTATGCATCAACTCAAACATTTGTTTTAGGGAAATAGAGGTCTTAATAGACATGAATGTTATGTGACCCGAGCAAGCGAAGGAGCATTTTAAATGGCAGGAATATTTCCAAAATACTCTTGTGCTCAGCAAAAGTGGGCACATTTTCTAAAGAAAAAAGTTTTAATCAGGTAGGCCTATTCCTTTTCATATCCTTTTGGGCAATGATGCCACCCCCAGATTAGAGACAGACTAATTTATGCCAACCAGCTGAGGCTCAAGCTGCATCCAGAATGGTACCCTATTCCCTACATGAGGGCATCGAGGGTCCATACACTGCAAAACGTGAAATGTAAGCAAGCCTAAATATCTTATATTTAGTGATATTTTACTTTTAAAAAATTATCTTACCAAGCTAAATTATATAATGTCATTGGCAGATCATTTATTATTTTAACCTAAAAAAATGCATAATGCAAAAATGTATATTTCTCAAGATATTTTACCTTAAAGGTCCAATGCAACTTAGCTCAATATCAAATAAATGTGTTTTTATTTCAATATCAAATCATTTCTGGGTAACAATGAAATACCTTACTGTGATTTGTTTTCAATTAAAACACATAGCTAGGTCTGGGTGGGGGGGACAACTGAAAACTAGCTGTTATTGGCATATATTTAGACTTAGCTTAGATTTCACTTTTTGCATTGTAGGGCTCTGGTAAAAAAGTGTGTGAAGGGAATAGGGTGCCATTTCAGACACAGCTTCAGTCTCTGTGTGGTTGCCCCCTATTTACCTGCCAGTCTGCCACCACATGTCAGAGTGTACCACTACCAGTAAATGCCATGTCCTTTAGGGCAATAATGCCACTGTCAGATCAGAGATAGGAGATACAGTAGATAACAAATAGATTCATTTAGTCCACCAACTGATGCTCATGATGCCAGGCGATTGCACACATTGCTCCCTCCCTGCCACTCTGGATAAGCTCAAGACTGCATCTGAAATGGCACCCTCCCTGTTCCCTACATAGCGCACTACTTTTGACCAGAGCCCTATGGCCAGAGTCTTACGTACCTGCCAGAATGGATGGGCCCTGCCAGTTGAGAGGGCATAGCGAACCTGGTACTGCATATCGTAGAGGGGCAGTTCTGGGGGCACCCATGCCAGCCTCAGGACCCCACTTGGCATGCTCACTGCCTCAAGGCCCGAGGGAGGGTGGGGCTTCACTGGAGGGGGAGATGAGATGGAAAGGACAGTCATTATCTTGCATGGTCAAGCAGACTGACCACTATACATGTTTTTTTTAAGTACTTATTATTATTATTATTATTGACACACTGATGCTGTAGGTTCCTAAAAGCCACAACAGGTAAGAACATAAATGTAAGAAGACCAGAACATCTAAGGATGGCGCCCTACTGTATGGTTGCGTCTTGTGAACTCCGACCCAACTTTTCTATTTTGTGATTCTTTTGGCGTTTAATCGTAACTTTTTTTGCACTAAATGTATCCGCTAGAATTTCTGATGATCGACAAGAACTAACCTCAATTCCTGATTCAGACTTTGACTCATCTACCCTGGGCATTTTGTGCTCCAACCAAATTTCAGGCTACCCAAGATGAAACCCTGGCAAATAAGAGGCCGGAGAGAGGGTGTCCTGGTGAGACTAAGGATTAGGGAAAAGCGGCCACCACTTCCCTCCATTCTATTGGCAAACAGTCACTTGATAATAAGATGGATGACCTTCGATCGCAGATTTGCTACCAACGGGACTCACATAACTGCAAAATTCTCAGTTGTTCTGAAACATGGCTTTCGGACAAGATACCCCCCATGGCTATCCAACTCGATGGATTCTCCATTCACTGAGTGGACAGGACATTGGATTCAGGGAAATCCAGACGGGGAGAGGTATGTCTCTTCATCAACAACAAATGGTGTGCAGACTCTACCGCAGTTGAAGTCTCGACCTATTGTTCACCCATCATGGAATACCTGATGGTCAAATACCAACCCTTCTACCTCCCGAGAGAGTTTTAATCTGATATCAGGACTGCTGTATATATCCCACCTCAGGACAACAACAAGCTGGCACTTGACGAACTGTACAAGGTAAGGGAAGACCTCCATGAAATGGACAAAAATGAATGGCAACTTATTGGCATTGGGCGAACTATATACACAATTGCAAATACCACTCAAATGGACAGCAGTTCATCAAAACCATATTGCAAGTGGAACATGGCAAATGCCAAGTGTCAAACTCCAAAAATCCCAAAGATGGCGAGCGTGTTCCACCGTAGATTTCCATATGGAAAATTGTCACTAAGTCAGGTCCCAAGGGTGAAATTTTGAAAATCTAAAAAAGAAATCTACATTTTAAAACCTAAAAATGTGATTTTGGAATGTTTTCGATTAAAAAAAATAATAATTGTCAATTATACATATGTAATAACCGTGTGGACATACATTTGTCTTATTTTATTGAGTTTGTCCATAAGGCCTATATTTTGTCCATTTGCAATATATGATCATAGGAAGTCGGCTTCCGAACCCAAAAGTCAGTGAACCATGTCCAAATGGCATAAGAAATGTCCAAATGGCATTTATACTGACCAAATGATATATATCACTATGTTAAGCCCTGAATCAACCTATAAGGTCTATTTGTCATGTTTGATCATAGGAAGTAAGAATTTCTCGTTGATGTAGGTTTCAGTCTGTCCATTTGGTGATGGAAAATCCCCCATTAAATACATTGCAAATGGACAAATGTAAACTGTCCATTTGCAATGTCTTATAATGGGCATTTACCATCACAAATTGGACATGGTCTAATATACTGCAGAAATGCCCAATTGAATGGCTCGTTGAACTCGGGATAGACGAGCAGTGATAATGGTTCCTCTCCATTGTTCGTTGGTGCAGTGAGAGAGAAGTGGGACTCTCTGTTTTTTTTAAAGATTTTTGGAAAACGTCCAAAATTACCTCTATTGGATGGGCCCGGGTGCGGGGTGCTCCCTACCCGGCATGGACCCCTTGTACCCCCCTAAAGGCATTAAAAACCTTTTTTTTTATTTAATTGCAACCCGTTCAGATTACCAGGTGCACGGCTGTCCATTTGCAATGTCTTACAATGGGCATTCGGAACCCGAGCAAAATCCTTAGTGCTGAAAATGTACTTTTTCCGAACATTGCTACGGGGTCCCTGAAAGAGCTATCGGACAGAAGCTTTAGGGTCCGTCTCTATGGGCTGAGGCGGTTTCAATGCACATAGTCTTGTGATTCTGGGACTTTTCTAAATGTCATCATTTTCACAATGTTCAAAATGAATGGAAGTCATTGCAAATGGACGAGGCTGTTCCTCGGCCTGAGAATCTTCTAGAGCCACCTAACTCACAGTGCACTATCGACTTAAGCTCTAGAACATATAATGTTTCAGAGCTCTAGGTTTGATAGTTCCAACGCAGGTAACTATTGCAGGCTCTGTGTGTCTGTAAGCCTCACACTGTGTCACTCCCCATTGACTGTGTGTGAGTTCCCGAAAATCACAGAAATCACGTAGAGCTCCGAAACCTGCCTTAACGGATTCGTCTGAACACCCCGCAACTGGATCTATAACGTTTTTGAAATTTCTTTAACCATCACCAAACGGACATTGAACGATTTCTCGTAAATTACGATTTATAATGGCTGGTTCTTTTTTCCTTACACCACAGGTTTGTGTACTTTGACGTGAAGCGGACAAATTAGCGGTTTATTACCGTTTTTGACCTTTAATCCCAGAAAATGGGCCTTAACTCAAAAAGCGCTGAGGCCTCGAAGGCCATCTTGTTTCTGGGCTAAAAGTACATTTGGCCAAACCTGTGCTCACTGAGTTTCGTCCTCGAAGTATTTTATTAAACCCCACGGACGTCTAGTAAGGGACTGTACATTTGCAATATGGAAATCCTCATATGGGAAATGCCACTCGCATCCCTTATGTAGGCTATAAACAAGTAGGAAACCATGCACTAAGACACATGATGTCCAACTTCTATCAACACGTCTCCTTCGCCACTAGGGGCGATAAAGTCCTAGACCACTGTTACTCAATCCACAAGCATGCATACAAGGTACTCCCTCGCAGGCCTCAGGCCGGACGGTATTCAAGCTTGGCACAATGGGATTGAACATCTCCTTCTGCAACTGGATCCTGACGGGCCGACCCAAGGTGGTGAGAGTAGGCAACAACACGTCCGCCACACTGACCCTCAACACGGGGAGCCCCCCAGTGGTGTGTGCTTTGCTCCGTCCTGTACTCCTTGTTTACCCACAACTGTATGGCCACGCACGACTCCAACTCCATCATCAAGTTTGCTGACAACACGACGGTGGTAGGCCTGATCACCAACGGCGATGAAAGAGCCTACAGGGGGAAGGTCAGAGACCTGGCAGTGTGGTGCCAGGACAACAACCTCTTCCTCAACGTCAGCAAGACCAAGGATCTGACCGTGGACCACAGGAAACAGGGGGGTGCACACTCTCATCCACTTCAATGGGGCCGCAGTGGAGAGGGTCAAGTTCCTCTGTGTCCACATCACTGCTGACTTGATTGATTTTATTTGCCAGCTAAAAAAAAACATACTCACAGTACATACTTTTTAAAAACAACACATGGATATCACAAAAAAGTCAGACTTATTTCCATTTTGGTCCCTACTTAACATGGTACTCTCACAGAAGCACAATCATGAAGGAGTCTGAAACGATTTGGCATGGCCCCTCAGATCCTCAGGAACTTTTACAGCTGTACCATCGAGAGCAGATTTCTTCAACCTTTATCATACTTCTTGTGTGCTATTTCATTATATTTTCTATTATTATCTATCTTATTACCATCACTGCATTGTTGGGAAAGAGCTCTCAAGATAAAAATGTCACTGTACTGTTTTACACCTGTTGCATCCTGTGCACGTGGCGAATAAACTTGAAACTTGGAATTCCTATACTGCACATGTCCTAACTCACCGTGGTCCATAGGTGTGATGTAGACAGGATGTGACCTCGTGCCATTGTCTGTCTTGGCCTCCATCCATAGCTTGTAGCATGAAGTCACTCTGATTGGCTGCAGAGTGCAGCTCTTCACTTCTCTAGATCTGCTGGATACACACACCGCCTGCCTGACCACACCCACTGGCCCGCCCACCTCCTCCTCCGCCTCCTCCATGACGTCGCAGGATAGGTCGGCCACCCTGGAGAATATAAACACACACACACATTCATTTTACAATCCTTGTGGGGACCAAACAATTGATTCCCATTCAAAATCCTATTTTCCTAACCCCTAAACATAACCCTTACCTAACCTTAAGCTAACCTTAACCCCAAACAGAGGATTTGAGCAGAGTAGAGCGAGGACCGGATAAAAATTTTTGGGGAGTGTCGGCCTTCTCTCCCCCTCCAATTTCGCTCTGGTACCACTCAGCTCTGGCCAGCATGTTTCATTCCTTTCATCATTGTTCTTTTAATTAGGCCTATTCTGTTTTATTTAGTTAGCCTACCCCACCACTAATGTGCAGAGATGTTGATATGAGTCGATCAAGAAATAGGTCACACAGCCTGTGTAATTGATGGCAAGAACACCAACTAGCCCATGCAGCAGCACCGGAGATGTTTTGATTTCTATATAGGCTATCGTAAAAAAAAGGAGTCTAAGTTTGTAACAGTGCTTAAGTTGACTATCAACTGTGAGCGCAACAGAGCCACTTACAACTGAAGTATCTGATCATCAATAGATTAGAGAAAAAGCAATTTGTTTTGTAACACAGCGGCCGCATATCATCATGTAGGTCTTTGTTAAATAGCCTACTTCAAAATCAAATGGTACATAGTCACAATAAAAGACGGGGTGTTGGTTAAATTATCTTTTGAAAAAAGAAAAAAAAATGAATGGAGCTATTTTTGGAGTGGCATTTTTTTCCTGTGAGCGTTTTCCTTTTTCCTGTGAGTGATTCTTAGCAGAGCGGGGGAAAGGATGTTGAGCGCTGGCGCTGTAACCCTAACTCCCTAATCCTAAACCTAACCCTAATTCTAAAATAGCCTTTTTCCTTGTGGGTACCAGCAAAATGTCCCCAACACTCCGAATGTTCATTGTTTTACTACCCTTGTGAGGATTTCTGGTCCCCACGAGGATAGTAACACACACACACACAAAGAATTTCAGGGTGAAAACGCCGTATCTCCTTATGGGTATGTTTGCCTTATGATGCCGTAGCTCTCTGTTATGCAACAAGTCTAAACTTCCGTTCACTGCCTTAGTTTTGAAATCGTGGCAATTTACTAATAATTACACACAGTCATTTGAGTTTTGCTTGAGGAGTCTAAATCCATTCTGTATTGTTCTACGATCTTGAACCAGTTCCCGTCCCGTATTTCTTAGGAATACAACACAGAGACACCAAGCAGAGACACTGAAAAGGTGTCAATATTGCACAGGAGTCAAAAGTAATGTCCTGCTGTATTCCATGCTGGGCTTGTATTTCAAAGACTCTGATTGATTCGACTCATAAGATAACCAACGGTCACTGTAACTATACAGTACAAGTGTATGTGTAGGTTTTACTAGTGTATGTACAAGTATACAAGTGTATGTGTAGGTTTTACTAGTGTATGTACAAGTATACGTGTAGGTTTTACTGGTGTATGTACAAGTATACGTGTAGGTTTTACTAGTGTATGTACAAGTATACAAGTGTATGTGTAGGTTTTACTGGTGTATGTACAAGTATACAAGTGTATGTGTAGGTTTTACTAGTGTATGTACAAGTATACACATGTATGTGTAGGTTTTACTGGTGTATGTACAAGTATGTATGTAGGTTTTACTGGTTTATGTACAAGTATACAGCTATATGTGTAGGTTTTACTGGTGTATGTACACGTATACAGGTGTTTGTGTAGGTGGTCCAATGCTGTAAGTAAAAGTAGTATTGACCTGGACAGGAAGTTGATTTTAGTTTGGATGTTGTTCCACCTACAGGTCATGCTGTCCAGATCCCCATTGGTTACACAGCTGATATCTATGACCGGATCTGAAACACAGACACAAATAGAAGAGTGAAACCCTTACCCTGACATCAATATGAACCTTGAGCTTGAAACCTGACCACAGCCCATTGACAGACAGAAAGGGGTCATAACAAACACATGAATATGGACTGGGTCTTTTACCAAATAGGGCTATCTTCTGTATACCACCTTCTGTATACCACCTTGTCACAACACAACTGATTGGCTCAAACGCATTAAGAAGGAAAGACAATCCACAAATTAACTTTAACAAGGAACACCTGCATTCCAGGTGTCTACCTCATGAAGCTGGTTGAGAGAATGCCAAGAGTGTATAAAGCTGTCATCACGGCAAAGGGTGGCTACTTAGAAGAAACTAAAATATTACATCTATTTTGATAGATGTAATCAGTTGTGTTGTGACAAGGTAGTACCAGTACCAGTCAAAAGTATATATATATATATATATATATACAGTTGATCCCTTAATCCCATGACCCATCCTTTTCCTGAAGTCTAAACCTAACCATTCTCCAATCCCAACCCTACAGGACTTAATCTACCCATCCATCCACCCATCCATCCATCCATACCAGCTCACCTTTAATGTATATCGTTGCATAGCGGTAGTTACAGCTATACTTCTCCCCTGAAGGCTGGCAGCAACGCAGGATGTCGTACAGTCTCTGCTCAGACGGTTGAACCGTTATCTTACTGACACGGTCGTTGACAGCAGTGTACTGGCTCTGTGGAAGGCGGTCAAGGTTCAGAAACCAGACTGCCGCGCTGGCGTTCACCCTGCGGTCGTTGAACACGCAGTACACAGTCACACTGTCTCCAAGGCTGGCCACCACTCTCTCAGGGAGATATGTCACATCTGAAGCCAAGCAAAGGGAATTCAGTCAGAGAAGCAAGATCACCTGACTGACAGCTGAAGTATTTTTCTGCGAGAGCATCGTGATTGATTTGATACCCTGACCGAGTTGTCTAAATTTGTTGTTTCATGCAGCAACCTAATTAGTTACCATGGCAACAGGCGGCACATTTTTTTCTTTCCGTCTGCAAGTTAAAGGACCATGGTAAGAAGAAAATCTATGTCAAAGATGTATAACCCGAGGAACTCAATTTCATGTAGCAGTACCCAACCTCCAGACATAGTCTGAAAGAACAGATGCAAAACTGCTTCTGGAAGTATGATGACAAACTTCCTTCCAGTTTAAATGATTTGCTATTCATCCATGAGGTACATGATATCAGACAATATATTGACTGAATGCTAAGGGGCCATAGCCTGGGTGACTAGCTGAATGTAATAGTCTTACTCAGAGCAAATGGGGCCTCAGTAATAAAAGAGCGGATGAGAAATCAAATTAAAATTTTATTTGTCACATGCTTCATGAACAACAGGTGAAATGCTTCCTTGCAGGTCCTTTCTCAACAATGCAGAATTAAAGATTAAAACAATTAAATGGTGACAAAGGGAATAAATACACAGTGAATAACAATGAGTAAAAATAACATGGCTTCAACACTGACTATACCAAACCTTAGGTAAACCTTTCTAATTTGGAGTTGTTACACCCCCCCCCCCCCCCCCCCCCCCCCCCTTGCCCTCAGAACAGCCTCAATTCCTCGGGTCCAAAGTGTCAAAAGCATTCCACAGGGAAGCTGGCCCATGTTGGACCTTACAAAGTCAACATGGGATGCTGGCCCATGTTGGTTCCAATGCTTCCCAAAGTTGTGTCAAGTTGGCTCGATGTCCTTTGGGTGGTGGACTGTTCTTGATACACACAGGAAACTGCTGAGCATGAAAAAAAACAGCAGAGTTGCAGTTCTTGACACAAACCGGTGCGCCTGGCACCTACTACCATACCCCATTAAAAGGCACTTGAAGGCATTTAAATCTTGTTTTGCCATTCACACTCCGAATGGCACACATACAGTTGGAAGTCTCTCTCTCTCTCTCTCTCTCTCTCTCTCTCTCTCTCTCTCTCTCTCTCTCTCTCTCTCTCTCTCTCCTTCCTCCTCGTCAATCTCTTCTCTCATCTCTCTCCTCTCCTTCTCTCTCCTCTCTCCTTCTCTCTCTCTCTCTCTCTCTCTCTCTCTCTCTCTCTCTCTCTCTCTCTCTCTCTCTCTCTCTCTCTCTCCTCTCTCTTCCTCTCTCTCTCTCTTCTCTCTCTCTCTCTCTCCTCTCTTCTCTCTCTCTCTCTCTCTCTCTCAAAAAATAAAGGGAACACTTAAACAACACAATGTAACTCCAAGTCAATCATGTCCAAAAGGCACCTAAAGGACTCTGACCATGGGAAACAAGTTTATCTGGTCTGATGAAACCAAGATTGAACTCTTTGGCCTGAATGCCAAGCATCACGTCTGGAGGAAACCTGGCACCAAACCTGCTGTGGGGATGTTTTTCAGAGGCATGAACTAGTCAGGATCGAGGGAAAGATGAACAGAGCAAAGTACAGAGAGATCCTTGATGAAAACCTGCTCCAGAGTGCTCAGGACAACAACCCTAAGCACACAGCCAAGACGACGTGGGAATGGCTTCGGGACAAGTCTCTGAATGTCCTTGAGTAGCCCAGCCAGAGCCCAGACTTGAACCCAAACAAACATCTCTAGAGAGACCTGAAAATACCTGTTCAGCGACGCTCCCCATCCAACCTGACAGAGCTTGAGAGGATCTGCAGAGAAGAATGGGAGAAACTCCCCAAATACAGGTGTGCCAAGTTTGTAACATCATATCCAAGAAGACTCGAGGCTGTAATTGCTGCCAAAGGTGCTTCAACAAAGTACTGAGTAAAGAGTCTGAATACATATGTAAATGTGATATTTCAGTTGTTTATTATTTTTAAATTTGCATAAATGTCTAAAAACCTGTTTTTTGCTTTGTCATTATGGGGTATTATGTGGAAATTGATGAGGGGAAAAAACTATTTTATACATTTTAGAATAAGGCTGTAACGTACAAAATGTGGAAAAAGTCAAGGGGTCTGAATACTTTCCGAATGCACTGTACATACACAATCCATGTCTCAATTGTCTCAAGGCTTAAAAATCCTTCTTTAACCTGTCTACCCCACCTTCATCTACACTGATTGAAGTGGATTTAAGAAGTGAAATCAATAAGGGATCATAGCTTTCACCTGGATTCACCTGGTCAGTCTATGTCATGGAAAGAGCTCTTAATGTTTTGTAAACTCAGTGTACAGGGAGTACCATTACCACGTTGATGTGCAGGGGTACGAGGTAATTGAGGTAGCTACGTACATATACGTAGGTAGGGCTAAAGTGACTAAGCAACAGGATAGGTAATAGACAGTAGCAGCAGCGGGTAGCCATTTGATTAGCTATTTAGTCTTGTTTAGCAGTCTTCTGGCTTGGGGGTAGAGCGAGAGAGACAGAGAGCGAGAGAGAGAGAGAGAGGAGAGAGAGGAGAGAGAGAGAGAGGAGAGAGAGAGAGAGGAGAGAAAGAGAGATTAACTACACTAAAATGCAAATCAGCCCTTTGACGAATAACTAAATAATGTCCCCTTCATATTCATTAACTAATATTATCTTAATATAATCCATCTGGCTCCCTCATCTCCACCCTGCTCTATTCTGATCCTGTCCTCATATTTGACATTTCATGCAGTAACTTCACAGTTCAAACATCCAGCGTGTCCAAACCAAATCTGTTTGCTTAGTAACCCAGTGTATATTTAAATGTAACCTTTATTTAACTAGGCAAGTCATTTAAGAACAAATTCTTATTTACAATGACGGCCTACCCCGGCCAAACCCTCCCCTAACCCGGATGACGCTGGGCCAATTGTGCACCGCCCTATGGGACTCCCGATCACGGCCGGGATCGAAACCAGGTCTGTAGTGAAGCCTCTAGCACTGTGATACAGTGCCTTAGACCGCTGCGCCTTAGACCAGTCCCCCTATATTGAGTACATGGAAATGCAATGCATATCTATGAATCATCCATCGTCACTAACAGCACAGTACGCAGCAGGTACAGACCTATCCCAGTCTCAATACTATAATAGCTAGGTGTGTTTGTGCCCACACAATCTGTCAACCACAGATGATTTATGACCTCATTAAAAGTCTCCTCTTAAAGTGTGCTAGGGAAAAAGCGTATTATTTTGTTTCAATCATGGGTGAACAGCCACTGACCCTTGAGATAACCTCTGACCTCTAACATTTCCACTCTGCTTCCTACATAACATAAGCAGACGATCAAGTTTAATTGGTTTGTTTGGTGTTCAGGTTTTTGCACCCTATCTCCCCTTAGAGATAATAGAGGTCAGTAGTTGAATTACACACACCGCACTACACCACACCACACACACACACAAGACAATTGATGAGACATTTGTCCTCCACGACTCTCTCTAAAACAAATGCCACTGTATCACTAGAATAACAAAACTTTAACGGACAAAGAAGCTAATTCTGTTGTTTTAGTTCCCACAGGACATCAATTGAACGTCTATTCCACATTGGTTCAACGTAATTTTATTGACATGGCGTGGAAACAACGTTGATTCAATCGGTGTGTGCCCAGTGGGTTTACTGGAACAAATAGCACCCTATTCCCTATGAAGTGCATTACTTTTGATCAAAAGTAATGCACTATGTACGGAATAGGTCCCCTTTTGAGAAGCACATTGTAAGTTTACTGGAATAACTAGCAACTAGCTACCATCTAGAGCTGTGACACAAGTGCTGATGCCTTTGTGCCAGAGTAACTCGCCTGCAGACTCTCTCACTCCTACTGCGTCAATTTCAGAAACATTCAATCAGGCGTCTATAGGTGAACGGGAGCAATAGAGGGAGGAAAATAGACTTGATGTTTTGTTAACCTTTTCACATGTGAGTTCCAAATATCTCTAACGGTCACCCCCAGCGTGAGTTGTTTTATGCACGTGATGTCAGAATGCACTCACTGTTCCAAAATGTGATTGTTTACGCAACAGGACAGTTAACACGCTCTGATTGATAATTATCTAGAAGCTATGTTCCAACTCGTCAATTTAAAATAATTTTTTACATGTTTTATTTTCTAACAGTGTGAATTGAGGTGTATTCCACCTCCTCATTAATTCACATAGAAGTTGCCCATTTAAGTGTTGCGCACAATTTATGTTTGAGGCTTTACTGAACCGGACAAACTCTCTTCAAGTAGAGCCCACTGCACTTCAACAATGTTTCCGCAGATCAAGTATGCAGACATTTGCGCAGGCCTGCACGAATTGGAACATTCTCTGTCTGGCGCTCGCATTGCTTTCCTTCTTGTTTTCCTTACAAATAATAAACTTTGGACATGTGTGCGTTCCTATCAAAGTAAGTGCCTTATTTTCTGTATTGTGTTGTCGTTTCTACTGTACCATACTGTGTGTATGTATATTTTGTATGTATTGAGCATAATGTATTTACAGTTCTATTCACATGTTTTCAAGTACTGGTGACAAGTAATGCATTCCAATTACTGCATAGATTGTAATGGACACCTATGACATGTGCAAAATATTTTTTGGAAGATTTTACTGATTATAATGAGCTAATGCTAAGCTATTTGCCAGCTATGTGTGGCGCCATGTTTGTTGATATTATACAATGCATTCTGGATGTCACGTAAACATCTGTCAGACCAAAGATGTTATAATGAGGTGAAAGGGAAACTTCCGGAGGTGAATGAAGGGAAGTGAATGAGCGTAGACGACACACCCCCTTCAACATGCATACTGCAAACAGACCAAACTCATCTTGTCTCCTCTTATTATCTTTGGGTGACGCAAAAAAACAAACATGGCGGCACGCACAAACTACCCATTGTCGGATAACTTTCGATTTCAAGAAAGTGTTTTACTCAATTATTTCGATCAATGGTGAGCTCACCTGTGATGTGATGAATTGTAAATAGTAATTGCGATTAGCTTATTCATATTGTGGTTTCTGACAGCCGAGAGTTATCTAAATATGACAGCTTGTGTTATGTCAATCTTTCCTCAGTTAGCACTAGGACTAATTTAGCATACATTTTCCGGTTTGGATGATTGTGTATGCTGTCGCTACTTCTGTGAATGTCTGAACATTGCATCCCCAAAATAAACTGGTCACATTCAGGACATGACTTTGTAAGGACTGCGTTTGTGCAAAACGTTTCTGTGAAAAAACAGTGTGGCCAGCCTAAAAGCTGACTGTTGCGTCAATCGAAACTGCACGTTCTAAATAAGCTTTCTAATCACACCGGTTTGAGCGTATGCTGCAAGGACCACTGTAGAATAATCACCCCCTTTGTTGATACATGTGAAAAGGTTAAGGCAAACAGTAAAGCATATGTACATTGCTGTACAGCCAGATGTCTTACTGTGTAGTATACTGTATGTGAACGGAATATATCTGAATATTTGTATGTTTATTGTATGTAAGTAGAGCATGGCAGAGGTGTTACTCTGCAGGTAGATGTGAGTGGAGTATGAGTGGAGTATGGCGGCAGGTAGCCTAGCGGTTAAGAGCGTTAGGCCAATAACTGAAAGGTTGCTGGTTTGATTCCCGGGCCGACTAAGTGAAACATCTGTCGATGTGCCCTTGAACTAGGCATTTAACCCTAATTTCTCCTGTAAGTAGCTATGGATCAGATCGTCTGATAAATGACTCAAATGTACAATTATAAGTTAACTCTATGTTTAGGGTGTTTCTGTGCAGGCAGAGGTCTCACCTTCCAGGTAGATGTGGTATGGCTGGCTCCATTCACTCCACAGGTGGGGCAGAGCAGGGTGGTGAGAGTGGATCTGTACAATGTAGGTCAGACCTGCCCTCAATCCAGTCAGAGACACCCACTGGTCTCCAGTCACCTCCACATGCTGAGCAAGAGGAACAGTGGAGAGAAACAAGATGTTACTCTACCTGCAAATGCAAAATTTGACACAAATACACAATGCCATTGTGATGACTGAGAATATGACTAATAAAATATGAGTGGTCTTAAGACTCTCACTTAACGTGCTTGCTCTTGTTCTCTAATAAATTATGTTTGTCTGCATTTGTTCTAAGACCTGTACTTAAATATTGTGTTTGCTCTGAGGCCAGTGTGTTCTTACCTTCCAGTTGGGGTTAGAGGTGTTGTGGGAGGTAATGTATCGGACCTCATAGCTCAGTGGGACAGGGCTGGCATGGGGCTGTGGGTTGCTCCAGCTCAGAACCAACTCTCCCTCTGCGGTCTGGGTGTGTGCTAGGTTCACTGGCGGGCTTGGTTTATCTGTATAACACACACACCACAAGCAATACATACTAGATAAATAATCATTTGTGATTGTTAGCCAGAGCATCATCACCATCCTCCAAACTATGTAACATCATCATCATAATGCCATCCAATATGCCTACACAATGTTCTCTCTAACTGTTTTCATCACCAATTTCTGGTCTGCTGAGCGCAAACTTGAACATTGTGAAAAGTCTGTGCAACTTCCGGTGCGTGTTTACTGTGAACACTGTACCAGCTTTCAGTTAGTCTGTACCAGCTTTTAGTTAGTTTTAACAGTGGTCAGGTAGTGCTACCCTCTGCCTATTGGCTACTTAGCTTGTTCAAGCCTCTCTCAAAATACAACACTGCCCCTTTAAGACAAAAAAAATCTCTTTACCTTACTCAGCACTCAGCTTTTCAAAGATGTCTAGAAAGGCACACGTTTTGTGCTTTTGTAGGAAGCAGTCACTCCCCCATTGCAGACTACAAATGATCTATAACTGGGCTAATAACCAACTAACTAGAAAAGGACATGAACAAATGTACAAATGTGCACACGTTGCTACATGTAGCTTTCATTTTGATCTCAAAACAAGCGCTACTACTCACGACCGCTGATACTGTAAACATAGTCCAGTTCAAAGTGAATGGCACAGATCCATATATGCCAATGGTCTATTTGCATATAGGCCTATTGTAGTTCTTATTGGTTATGGCGCATAGGTCTGTGTAGAGTCCTGCATGTCAATGCAATAGAATCCTACTCCGATGCATTCTGCCTGCAACAAAATCTCTTGTATAGTTAGTTTTGCATAATAAGTCTTGCATAGTTAATTTAATTTTCAGTATGTTGCGTTGGAAGTGGCTAATATTGCATTGATTCGATCACAATTCCCACAGCAAAGGGAAATGTTGATAGTGTTAACTAATGGGGAAAACTCCAGAAAGTTTAGTGAAGTTCAATCTCGTGCCTCTGAGCACTCTGATATTTCTTCTGCGTGGCAATCCCAGGGAGCTGCACGCCCACACACACGTGCAGCTAAGAGGGAACATTGCTCCTACAATGATCAAATATCTCTATAATGCAGAGTCAACAATGGCCTCAGGCACATACAGTAATGTAACAGCCATTGGAGACAAATTGATTGTCCCTGATAACTACACTGGTTATAGACTCACAGAGGCTTCATACTGGGCAGCCAGATAACGAAATCAGCAGAAACATACAGTGCCAGTATTCAGACCCCTTGACTTTTTCCACATTTTGTTACATTACAGCCTTATTCTAAAATGGATTTAAAAATAATAATCTACACACAATACCCTATAATGACGAAGTGAAAATACATAACTATTCAGACCCTTTGCTATGAGACTCGAAATGGAGCTCAGGTGCATCCTGTTTCTATTGATCATCCTTGAGATGTTTCTACAACTTGATTGGAGTCCACCTGTGGTAAATGCAATTGATTGGACATGATTTAAATAAAGGTTAAATAAAATGTTTTAAAAATAAAGTCATGAGGTCGAAGGAATTGTCCGGAAGAGCTCCGATACAGGATTGTGTCGAGGCACAGATCTGGGGAAGGGTAACCAAAAAAATCTGCAGCATTGAAGGCCAGAGGAAGCCAAAACACACAAGACAGCCAAGCGTCACGTCTAGAGGAAACAAGCCCTACGGTGAAGCATGGTGGTGGCAGCCTCATGGTGGGGGATGTTTTTCAGTGGCAGGGACTGGGAGGCTAATCACGATTGAGGCAACAATGAACAGAGTAAAGTACAGATATATCCTTGATGAAAACCTGCTCCAGAGGGCTCAGGACCTCAGACTGGGGCAAAGGTTCACCTTCCAACAGGACAACAACCCTAAGCACACAGCCAAGACAACACAGGAGTGGCCCAGCCAGAGACATCAACCCAATAAAACATCTCTGGACAGACCTGAAAATAGCTGTGCAGCAACGCTCCCTATCCAACCTGACAGAAATTGATAGGATCTGCAGAGAAGAATGGGAGAAACTCCCCAAATCCAGGTGTGCCAAGCTTGTAACGTCATATCCAAGAAGACTTGAGGCTGTAATCGCTGTCAAAAGGTGCTTCAACAAAGTACTAAGTAAAGGGTCTGAATACTTATGTACATTAGTATAAATTAGCAAAAATGATTAAAAACCTGTTTTTGCTTTGTCATTGCGGGGTATAATGTGTAGATTGATGATGGGGAAAAACAATTTAATAAATGTTATGGTCTCTGGACTTATACTGATTACCGATCAATAAGGCCATGCTCCTCATGTCAGGAAAATCAATACCTCAAAATGGAATTAGTCACTGAAATCGCAATCCATTACCAGGGCAGAGTAGAGTTATAGTTTATAGAAGAGAGCCTCTCACAATTTCTTCCTGGTATTTGAACAAATATTAAAAGTATTTGACAATAAGATGTGAACTCAGCAAAAAAAGAAACGTCCCCTTTTCAGGACCCTGTCTTTCAAAGATAATTCGTTAAAATCCAAATAACTTCACAGATCTTCATTGCAAAGGGTTTAAACACTTTCCCATGCTTGTTCAATGAACCATAAACAATTAAAGAACATGCACCTGTGGAATGGTCATTAAGACACTAACAGCTTACAGATGGTAGGCAATTAAGGTCAGTTATGAACACTTAGGACACTAAAGAGGCCTTTTTACTGACTCTGAAAAACACTAAAAGAAAGAAGCCCAGGGTCCCTGATCAGCTGCGTGAATGTGCCTTAGGCATGTTGCAAATAGGCATGAGGACAGCAGATGTGGCCAGGGCAATAAATTGCAATGTCCGTACTGTGAGATGCCTAAGACAGCGCTACAGGGAGACAGGACAGACAGCTGATCGTCCTCGCAGTGGCAGACCAGGTGTAACAACACCTGCACAGGATCAGTACGTCCTAACATCACACCTGCGGGACAGGTACAAGATGGCAACAACAGCTGCCCGAGTTACACCAGGAACGCACAATCCCTCCATCAGTGCTCAGACTGTCCTCAGTAGGCTGAGAGAGGCTGGACTGAGGGCTTCGAGGCCTGTTGTAAGGAAGGTCCTCACCGGACATCACCGGCAACAACGTCGCCTATGGGCATAAACCCATCATCGCTGGACCAGACAGGACAGGCAAAAAGTTCTCTTCACTGACGAGTCGCGGTTTTGTCTCACCAGGGGTGATGGTTGGATTCGCGTTTATCGTCGAAGGAATGAGCGTTACGCCGAGGCATGTACTCTAACATACAAACAACCTGCCACATCCTGACCACAACTGATACAATACCTCCCTCTGCTGGTCAGGACGTGACAGTACCCCCCATCAAGGTGCAGTACCCCCCCCTCAATGCACCTAAAAAAAAGAAAACGCAAAAAAACAATCCCCAACAAAACCAATAAACAATAACCCCTAAACAATAAGGGAGGGAAGGGAGGGTGGCTGCCGTCACCGACGGCACTGTGCTACACCCTCCCTCCCCAACCCACCTATCCTGGAGGTGGCTCAGGTGCAGGACGTGGACCTCGCTCCACCTTCGGCGTCGCCCACTTCGGTGGCGCCGATAGCTGCGCCGGGCAGACGGGCCACTCGGGCTGACCCTGGCAGACGGACCACTCTGGCTGGACCGGAAGACATGCGGGCCACTCTGGCTGAACCGGAAGACAGGCGGGCCACTCGGGCTGGGCCGGAGGACAGGCGGGCCACTCGGGCTGGGCCGGAGGACAGGCGGTCCACTCGGGCTGACCCTGGCAGACGGACCACTCTGGCTGGACCGGAGGACAGGCGGGCCACTCGGGCTGGGCCGGAGGACAGGCGGGCCACTCGGGCTGGGCCGGAGGACAGGCGGGCCACTCGGGCTGGGCCGGAGGACAGGCGGGCCACTCGGGCTGGGCCGGAGGACAGGCGGGCCACTCGGCTGGGCCGGAGGACAGGCGGGGCGCCTTGGCAGATCCGGGCAGGCGGGGCGCCCGGGCTGGGCCGGAGGACAGGCGGGCCACTCGGGCTGGGCCGGAGGACAGGCGGGCCACTCGGCTGGGCCGGAGGACAGGCGGGGCGCCTTGGCAGATCCGGGCAGGCGGGGCGCCCGGGCTGGGCCGGAGGACAGGCGGGCCACTCGGGCTGGGCCAGAGGACAGGCGGGCCACTCGGGCTGGGCCGGAGGACAGGCGGGGCGCCCTGGCAGATCCGGGCAGGCGGGGCGCCCGGGCTGGACCGGAGGACAGGGGGGGGCACCCTGGAGGCTCCGGACAGTAGGGCCGCCCTGGCGGCTCCGGGCAGTCGGGCCGCCCTGGCGGCTCCGGGCAGTCGGGCCGCTCTGGCGGCTCCGGGCAGTCGGGCCGCTCTGGCGACTCTTGACCGGCGGGCGGCTCTGGCGACTCATGACCGGCGGGCGGCTCTGGCGACTCATGACCGGCGGGCGGCTCTCGCGACTCTTGACCGGCGGACGGCTCTGGCGACTCTTGACCGGCGGACGGCTCTGGCGACTCTTGACCGGCGGGCGGCTCTGGCGACTCTTGACCGGCGGGCGGCTCTGGCGACTCATGACCGGCGGGCGGCTCTGGCGACTCATGACCGGCGGGCGGCTCTCGCGACTCTTGACCGGCGGACGGCTCTGGCGACTCTTGACCGGCGGACGGCTCTGGCGACTCTTGACCGGCGGGCGGCTCTGGCGACTCTTGACCGGCGGGCGGCTCTGGCGACTCTTGACCGGCGGGCGGCTCTGGCGACTCATGACCGGCGGACGGCTCTGGCGACTCTTGACCGGCGGACGGCTCTCGCGACTCTTGACCGGCGGACGGCTCTGGCGACTCTTGACCGGCGGACGGCTCTGGCGACTCTTGACCGGCGGACGGCTCTGGCGACTCTTGACTGGCGAGGCTAGGCTGACGCACTAGACGCCTGATGCGTGGGGCTGGTACTGGACGTGCCAGCCTGGAGACACGCACCTCCATGCTAGTGCGTATAGCGGGAAACACCGGACCTTTGAGGCGCACTGGCGGTCTTGAGCGCAGGGTTGGCATCACCCCTTCCGGCTCGATGCTCACCTCACCCTGGCACATGCGGGGCGCTGGTATAGGGCGGACTGGCCTGTGTGTCCATATAGGCGAGATGGTGCGTACCTCAGCGTAACATGGCGCCCTCCACCTCACACGCACCTCCCTGTAATCACGGGTAGCTGGCTTACGGCTCTTCCTTGGCCTGGCCAAACTACCCGTGTGCCCCCCCCAAAAAAAATATTGGGGGTGCCTCTCGGGTTTCCTACCCAGCCGTGTTCCAGCATAACGTTCGCTTTGGTTCCTCTGTCCAGCTGCCTCCACTCTCCTGAGTGCTTCCACCTGTTCCCATGGGAGGCGATCCCTTCCGGCCAGGATCTCTTCCCAAGTGTAGACTCCCTTGCCGTCCAGGACGTCCTCCCATGTCCATTCATCCACCCTGTTCTCCTGTGGCTTCCTCCTCTTCCGCTGCTTGGTCCCTTGGTGGTGGGTAGTTCTGTAACAACCATCGTTAGGAATGGACCAAGGCGCAGCGGGAATGTGGATACTCATGTTTATTGATAAAAAACAAGTAAAGTATCCACTGGAAAACCAAAAAAACAATACTCACAACGGCAACAGTGTGGCAGGCTAAAACAAACGCAGTGCACACAAACAACTACCCACAATACCAAAGAAAACACACCCTTCTATATAGGACTCCCAATCAAAGGCAACTCAACACACCTGCCTTCAATTGGGAGTCCCATCCCCAACACAAACCCTTAACATACAAACAACCTGCCACATCCTGACCACAACTGATACAATACCTCCCTCTGCTGGTCAGGACGTGACAATGGTCATACAAATATTTACACATGTTAAGTTTGCTGAAAATAAACGCAATTGACAGTGAGAGGATGTTTCTTTTTTTGCTGAGTTTATCTTCCTGCGGTGTTGTAGTACTCGAGACAGAGTCCCGGTCTACATATTGAGTGAGTGTCTCAGGCTTGTCTTGGTGGATACATTTTTACTTGGTCTTGACTCGGTCTTAGACAATGAGCACACATCCAGCGGAGTAAAAAACTCATAAATTCAGGTTCCATTCAGTCAGCGCATAAAAGCACCAGGCCAAAGATATGCACTGCATTCTTGAAAAATGTGTATCTTAACAATTTGAAACCTGGGATTCCTACTTTACTCGTAACATTACTGTCCTTTACTTTCATTGAAAAATATCCTCAAACCTTGTCCCGAAATTCTTTTACTTTCATTGAAAAATATCCTCTAACTTTGTCAGAATTTCCTTGACTAGCTGGTAGGGAAGAGTGGGGGAAGTAAGGAGAGACAGTGGGAAGTTGTAACAGTCTTTATATCTATTATAGACATGTTTGTGCAGAACCTATTGGACCTAGTCTTTCAGTGTGTGACAGGCTCGTGATGCTAAAAGGATAGAAACTGTAATACATTAAAGCGATGGCTTTAGGGTTCCTGAGTGGCGCAGCGGTCTAAGGCACTGCATCTCAGTGCTTGAGGCGTCACTACAGACCCTGGTTCAATTCCAGGCTGTATCACATCCGACCGTGATTGGCAGTCCCATAGGGCATCGCACAGTTGGCCCAGCGTCGTCCGGGTTCGGAGTAGGCCGTCATTGTAAATAAGAATCTGTTCTTAACTGTCATGCCTAGTTAAATAAAATAAATTAAATGTAGGAGAGTGTACTTTTTGTAAAACACTCAAGGGCCAGTGGTGTAGTGGAGGCTATATGCAGGTGTAAGCCATATACCCAGTGGGCATTGCCTATACTGACTTAATCCCTTCTGTTGCATATCAAAGTAGTGTAGTGGTGGTATACAACATATTCATTACGTAGTACAATAGATAAATCATGCACAAAGTAGCCTAGACAATCACAAAGCACGTGAAATATATTCACATGCACACAGCACACAAAGCCTAGTTTGTGCAGAATATAATCTTCAGGCAGCAAGAGTGCGCAGCTCTCAACTGGTTGTTGCATGGAGCACGTTGCACGTTTAGCACACAAAGTAACCGGTGATCTAAA
This sequence comes from Salmo trutta, assembly GCF_901001165.1. Lineage (NCBI taxonomy): Eukaryota > Metazoa > Chordata > Actinopteri > Salmoniformes > Salmonidae > Salmo > Salmo trutta. The sequence goes on along the minus strand of NC_042960.1, from coordinate 32,160,439 downwards.
GTATAAACGCAACAATGTTTTACACACATACAGTATATATGTATGTGGACACCCCTTGAAATTGGTAGATTTGACTAGTTCAGCCACAGTGTGTAAAATCGAGCACACAACCAAATAATCTCCATTGACAAACATTGGCAGTGGAATGGCCTTACTGAAGAGCTCAGAGACTTTCAACGTGGCACAGTCACAGGATGCCACCTTTCCAACAAGTCAGTTTGTCAAATTTCTGCCCTGCTAGAGCTGCCCCGGTCAAATGTAAGTGCTGTTATTGTGAAGTGGAAACGTCTAGGAGAAAAAAATGGTAGGCCACACAAGCTCACAGAACGAGACCGATGAGTGCTGAAGTGCGTAAAAATCGTCTGTTCTCGGTTGCAACACTCACTAACAAATTCTAAATTGCCTCTGGGAGCGACGTCAGCACAAGGACTGGTTGTCGGGAGCTTCATGAAATGGGTTTTCATGGCCAAGCAGCCGCACATGAGCCTAATATAACCATGTGCAATGCCAAGAGTTGGCTGGAGTGGTGTAAAGCTTGACGCCATTAGACACTGGAACAGTGGAAAGGCGTTCTCTGGAGTGAACAATCACGCTTCACCATCTGGCAGTCCAATGGACGAATCTGGGTTTGGCAGATGCCAGGAGAACGCTACCTGCCCGAATGCGTAGTGCCAACTGTAATGTTTGGTGGAGGAGGAATAATGGTCTGGGGCTGTTTTTCATGGTTCGGGCTAGCCCCTTTGTTCCAGTGAAGGGAAATCTTAACGTTACAGTATACAATGACATTCTAGATGATTCTGTGCTTCAAACTTTGTGACAACAGTTTGGGGAAGGCCCTTTCCTGTTTCAGCATGACAATGCCCCTGTGCATAAAGCGAGGTACATACAAAAATGGTTTGTCCTGCACAGAGCCCTGACCTCAACACCATCAAACACCTTTGGGATGAATTGGAATGCCGACTACGACTGTGAGCCAGGACTAATCGCCCAACATCAGTGCCCAATCTAACTAATGGCTGAATGGAAGCAAGTCCCCGCAGCAATGTTCCAACATCTAGTGGAAAGTCTTCCCAGAAGAGTGGAGGCGTTATAGCAGCAAAGGGGGGACCAACTCCATATTAATGCACATGATTTTGGAATGAGATGTTCGACGAGCAAGTGTCCACATACTTTTGGTCATGTAGAATAAGTTATTTTGAAAGACATGGCTAATAACAGGATGCGAGCTGCAATAAAAAGCACAGTTCCACTCACCAGATGATGATTATTTGAAACTTGCTGAAAAGGGAGACGCTAACAAATCAGCAACAACATCCCTCTTCGATAACACCTGATGCACCCGCTGCAAACTGGCCTAAAACAAAATCTAACTAGCTAGACCGTGGGAAAACTACTGCTCGCTAATGCACAGTGACCTGTCGGCCTTCGAGAAGGCAGAAGTTTCCATACGTTTTTGTAAAAACGGTCCCACCCATTACAAGCCAATGTGATTGGTTGATTCCACTGTTACTCCAAAATGTTGCACTAAATGTTGCACTAATACAGTTGAATGACACATGCCTTCTATCAAGCTTCTGAAGGCCTAGCCAATGGCTGACTTAGCTAGCTAGATTTATCTCCCCAGAGAAGACCAAAGAAAATATCCTAATTGGATTAAATCAGATTAAATCAAAACATAATTGAAGATAAAAATAAAATGATGATTATTATTTTATAAATCCTTAGCCTTTCTCTGAAAGCGTAGAAGGCCCTCACTGTTCCCCACTGTGTTCGGCTTAGTAAACATTTGTAGAGTGACTATTTGCCCTCAGAAAGCATTTTTCCCCCCATTTTGAATGCCTAAAGAATCCATACGTTCTTCTGAAATATGAACACAGAAATACTGGACATTTTGAACTCTTATTATGGTGACAATTTGACAAAATTACAGTAACTGTTTTGAATTGGATTCACATTTTTCTGGTCTCGGTCTTGACTCAGTCTCGTACCTCTCGTCCTCCTCCCGGTCTCAGTCTTGACTCAGTCTCACCCACCCTCCGGTCTTGGTCTTGACTCGGACCTGATTCGTTCCGGTCTTGGTCTTGAATCAGTCTCGCTTTAGGGTGGTCTCTAACACAACACTGTCTTCCTGGTATTTAAACAGCATTTAAATTGACAATTAAACATATTTCTCTGCCTGGTATTTAAACGGCTTTGTTAATTTGAGTTGCTAGTGTTTACTCCCAGTGTTTGACTTGACACAGGCGTTGTTTGTAGCCCATCGAACGAAATGGAAATGAGACATGTCATCGTTGTGAGACGCGTTGATAATGATTGGCAGGGGGGATAATTGAGTATTATAATGACAATGTCACCGCCTAGCCGACAGAAAGAGAGAATGGTTTAATTAGCATTATCTTTTTCTATTTTCTGTTTTTTTAATGTGTTTCATTATAAAATAAATTAGCACTCTCAGACATTCATGTCTCAAAAAACAGGCTGTGAATGTGAAATAACTTTTTACTGTAGATTACGGAATGAATGTCAATTACCTTCATGTTGGTTGGACACTAAGGGGACTATTCAGAATTGAGATACAGAGCATTCGGAAAGTATTCAGACCCCTTGACTTTTTCCACATTTTATTATGTTACAGCCTTATTCTAAAATGGATTAAATTGTTTTCCTCATCAATTGTTGTCCTGATATTTCACACAATACCCCATAATGACAAAGCAAAAAAGATTTCTAGAAATGTTTTCCAATTTAAAACAAATAAAAACTGAAATAACATATTTACATAAGTATTCAGACCCTTTACTCAGTACTTTGTTGAAGCACACTGTCACGTTCTGACCAGTAAAGGGGTTATTTGTTATTGTAGTTTGGTCAGGACGTGGCAGGGGGTGTTTGTTTTATGTGGTTCTGGGTTTATTGGGATATGTGTTTATGTAGAGGGGTATTTGTTTAGAGTGTTCCGGGGTTTTGTTAATATTCTGTTAGTATATTTCTATGTTCTAGTCTTTCTATTTCTATGTTTAGTTGATGGGGTTGACCTTCAATTGGAAGCAGCTGCTCTTCATTGCTTCTAATTGAAGGTCTTATTTAAGAGGGGTGTTTTTGTCATGGGATTTGTGGGAAGTTGTTGTTGCACTGCTGTGTTAGCCTGCAATACTGTTCGTTCGTACGTTTTCTTGTTTTGTTAATTAAGTGTTCTAAATAAAAGATAAAATGAGCACTCAACCCGCTGCGCATTGGTCTACTCCATACGACGACCGTTACACACATTGCAGCGATTACAGCCTCGAGTCTTCTTGGATATGACGCTACAAACTTGGCACACCTGTATTTGGGGAGTTTCTCACATTCTTCTCTGCAGATCCTCTCAAGCTCTGTCAGGTTGGATGGGGAGCGTCACTGCACAGCTATTTTCAGGAGTCTTCAGAGATGTTCGTTCGGGTTCAAGTGCGGGGTGAACCTTTGCCCCAGTCTGAGGTCTTGTGCGCTATGGCACAAGTTTTAATCAGGGATCTCTCTGTACTTTGCTCCGTTCATCTTTCCCTCGATCCTGACTAGTCTCCCAGGACATGCCTCTGAAAAACATCCCCACAGCATGCTGCTGCCACCACGCTTCACCGTAGGAATGGTGCCAGGTTTCCTCCAGATGTGACGCTTGGCATTCAGGCCAAAGGGTTCAATCTTGGTTTCATCAGACCAGAGAAACTTGTTTCCCATGGTCTGAGAGTCCTTTAGGTGCCTTTTGGCAAACTCCAAGCGGGAGTTAGTCAATAACTCTAGTTTCATTATGGTCCAAATGGCTACCTAGATACCGCTAGCCTACATAAGAAAAGTGCCAGCCTGCCAGGCAGCACGCTGGTACTTGGCATAATGAACGCACCGATTCCACGTGTTTCTCTGTTGTTCATTAAGAAAAATGAAATTTCAGTCTTGGGGTTGTGGTTTGATTTGCCAGTTACTGATGTTTGTCCCGCATGAGACACCAAAGGAACAAAGCCAGTATTACTTCCTCAAAATAGTAAGAATAAATCTAAGATAACCTCAAATTAATTACAGATTTCTTGAGTTAACATATAGCAAAGGTGTAGGGTGTAGTATTTCTCAAGTAAAAAATGTGCAACGTGTTGTCTTATGTGAACAAAGTCAGATCCACTGCGCTCATGGGCAGGTCCTTCTCACTGTCTGTGTGTTCTGCGGTAGAACGCAATAACAGCAGCTTCGGATTCCATGTAGGTGGGCAACTGAGAATTGTCGAAATCTAAACCCAACCCTCAAGTAAGTCATGACGAACGCACTAACAAAACTCAGTTTTGGACAGTTTTATGAACAAAAGTATCCTATTTACACTTAGTACATTTTGACAGTAGAATAAATGTTTCTGACTCATATCGATGCCACATAGGCCGCTTTCTACCACAGAAGATGATTGCCTTCAGCCTTCAGTATTTCACTGAAAGAATAAACGTTTTGTTTTTCGAAATTATAGTTTCCAGATTTAACCATATTAAAGACCAAAGGCTAGTATTTCTGTGTGTTTATTATAATTAAGTCTATGATTTGATATTTCATAGAGCAGTCTGACTGTGCGGTGGTAGGCAGCAGCAGCAACAGGCTCGTAAGCATTCATTCAAACAGCACTTTACTGCGTTTGCGAGCAGCTCTTAGCAACGCTTGAAAAACAGCGCTGTTTATGACTTCAAGCCTATCAACTCCCGAGATTAGGCTGGCAATACTAAAGTGCCTATGAGAACATCCAATAGTCAAAGGTATATGAAATACAAATGGTATAGAGAGAGAAATAGTCAAAGCGTCATAATTCCAATAATAACTTCAACCTAAAACTTCTTAACTGGGAATACTGGAGAACTGGGAATATTGAACCACCAGCTTTCATATGTTCTCATGTTGTCAGAGTGTTGCTAGGAGTGGGGGTAAGGAGTCAGGCGCAGAGAGCAGAGGTACAGAACTTCGTGTTTATTTTGAACAAAAAGCTAACACGATCAACGCCAACACAAACGGCGTGGGTAAATTGCCAAGTGCCCAAATCAGGTGCACAGCATGCAATTAATAACAAGTAATAAATCGACAGCACATCCAACGATAAAATACAACCTGACGTTAAAATAATCCCGCACAACACTGGGCGGGCTAACCAGGCTTAAATAACCAAAATCAAAAAACCAAATGAGGTACAGGTGCAAACAATAAGACATACCAAACGAAAAGGAAAAAAGGATCAGCGGCGGCTAGTAGGTCGGTGACGACGACCGCCGAGCGCCGCCCGAGCAGGCAGGGGAGCCACCTTCGATGGGATTCGTGACAGTACCCCCCTCCTGACGCGCGGCTCCCGCAGCGCGCCGCCACCGACCTCGAGGGCGACCCGGAGGACGAGGTGCAGGGCGATCCCCATGAAGGCGGTGGAACTCCCTCAGTAGTGGGGGGTCCAAAATGTCCCTCCTGGGTACCCAGCACCTCTCCTCCGCGCCGTACCCCTCCCAGTCGACGAGGTACTGTAGGCCCCCCCCCCCCCCGAAGTCTGGAGTCCAGAATGGCGCGTATCCTATACGCCGGGGACCCCCCAATGTCCAGCGGGGGGAGGAACCTCTGGCACCTCACCTTCCTGCATGGGACCAGCCACCACCGGCCTGAGGAGAGACACATGAAACGAGGGGTTAATACGGTAGTAAGATGGAAGTTGTAATCGGTAACACACCTCGTTTATCCTCCTCAGGACTTTAAACGGCCCTACACACTGCGGGCCCAGCTTCCGGCAGGGCAAGCTGAGGGGCAGGTTTCTAGCCGAGAGCCAGACTCGATCCCCTGGTGCAAACACAGGGGTCTCACTGCGGTGCTGGTCAGCGCTCTTCTTTTGCCGTCCACTCGCCTTTGTGAGTGCGTCCTTGACGGCTCTCCAGGTGTCCTTCGAGCGCTGCACCCAATCCTCCACCGCAGGAGCCTCGGTCTGGCTCTGGTGCCATGGAGCCAGGACCGGCTGGTAGCCCAACACGCACTGGAACGGTGACATGTTGGTAGATGAGTGCCGTAGAGAATTTTGGGCTATTTCTGCCCATGGCACGTATCTCGCCCATTCTCTGGGCCGGTCCTGGCAATACGTCCTTAGAAACCTACCCACCTCTTGGTTCACCCTCTCCACCTGCCCATTACTCTCGGGGTGGAAACCCGAGGTCAGGCTGACCGAGACCCCCAAACGTTCCATGAACGCCCTCCAAACTCTGGACGTGAACTGGGGACCCCGATCAGAAACGATGTCTCGGGCACCCCGTAGTGCCGGAAGACATGGGTAAACAGTGCCTTCGCAGTCTGCAGAGCCGTAGGGAGACCGGGCAACGGGATGAGACGACAGGACTTCGAGAACCGATCCACAACGACCAGGATAGTGGTGTTCCCCTGAGATACGGGAAGGTCAGTGAGGAAGTCCACTGACAAGTGTGACCACGGCCACTGGGGAACGGGGAGGGGGTGTAATTTCCCTCTAGGCAGGTGTCGAGGAGCCTTGCTCTGAGCGCACACCGAGCAGGAGGAAACATAGAACCGCACGTCCTTACCCAAGGTGGGCCACCAGTACTTTCCCCTCAGGTTCCGCACTGTCCTCTCAATCCCAGGGTGACCCGAAGAGGGGAGATTATGGGCCCATCGAATCAATCGATCACGGAGACCAAGCGGTACGTACTGAACACCTGCCGGACACTGCGATGGTGCAGGTTCCGACCGTAACGCCCGCTCGATCTCCGCGTCCAGCTCCCATACCACCGGAGCTACCAAACACGACGCCGGAAGAATGGGAGCCGGATCGATGGCCCTCTCCTCGGTGTCATATAGGCGGGACAGTGCGTCGGCCTTCGTGTTCTGTGAACCTGGCCGATAAGAGATCGTGAACCGGAAACGGGTAAAGAACATGGCCCACCTGGCCTGACGCGGATTCAGTCTCCTAGCTGCCCGGATGTACTCGAGATTACGGTGGTCAGTCCAGATGAGGAAAGGGTGCCTAGCCCCCTCAAGCCAATGTCTCCACACCTTCAGAGCCTTGACCACAGCTAACAACTCCCTGTCCCCCACGTCATAGTTCTGCTCCGCCGGCCCCAGCTTCCTAGAAAAGAAAGCGCACGGGCGGAGTTTGGGTGGCGTGCCCGAGCGCTGTGATAGCACGGCCCCCACCCCAGTCTCGGACGCGTCCACCTCCACTATGAATGCCAAAGAGGGATCCGGATGAGCCAGCACTGGAGCAACGGTAAACAGCTCCTTCAGGCAACTGAACGCTCTGTTCGCCTCTGTTGACCAGCGCAAGCACGCCGGACCCCCCTTCAGCAGTGAGGTAATGGGAGCCGCAACTTGACCAAAGCCCCGGATAAACCTCCGGTAGTAATTGGCAAACCCTAAAAACCGCTGCACCTCCTTTACCGTGGTCGGAGTCGGCCAATTACGCACGGCTTTAACGCGGTCATCCTCCATCACCACCCCCGAGGTGGAAATGCGATACCCCAGGAAGGAAACGGCTCGTTTGAAAAACTCACATTTCTCAGCCTTGACGTACAGGTCATTCTCCAGCAGTCGCCCAAGCACCTTGCGCACCAGGGAGACATGCGCGGCGCGGGTGGCGGAATAAATCAGGATGTCGTCAATATACACCACCACCCCCTGCCCGTGCAGGTCCCTGAGAATCTCGTCAACAAAGGATTGAAAGACGGCTGGAGCATTCTTTAACCCGTACGGCATGACGAGGTACTCATAGTGGCCCAATGTGGTACTGAATGCGGTTTTCCACTCGTCTCCTCCCCGGATACGCACCAGATTGTAAGCGCTCCTGAGGTCCAGTTTCGTGAAAAAATGCGCGCCGTGAAATGATTCCACCGCCGTAGCGATGAGAGGTAGCGGGTAACTGAACCCTACTGTGATGGAATTTAGACCTCTATAATCAATGCACGGGCGCAAACCTCCATCCTTTTTCTTCACGAAAAAGAAACTCGAGGAGACGGGTGACATGGAGGGCCGTATATACCCCTGTCTCAGAGATTCCGTGACATATGTCTCCATAGCCAACGTCTCCTCCTGTGACAATGGGTACACATGACTCCTGGGAAGTGCAGCGTTTACCTGGAGATTTATCACGCAATCCCCTCGTCGATGAGGTGGTAATCGGGTCGCCCTCTTTTTACAGAAGGCGATAGCCAAATCGGCATATTCTGAGGGAATGCGCACTGTGGAAACCTGGTCTGGACTCTCCACCGTCGTCGCACCGATGGAAACTCCCTTACACCTGCCTGAGCACTCCTCTGACCACCCTCTGAGAACCCCCTGTCTCCACGAAATATTGGGATTGTGATTGGCCAGCCAGGGAATCCCCAGCACCACTGGAAACGCAGGAGAATCAATGAGGAAGAGACTAATCCGTTCCCCATGATCCCCCTGCGTTACCATGTCCAGTGGCACCGTGGCCTCCCTGACCAGTCCTGACCCTAATGGTCGGCTATCTAAGGAATGCACGGGGAAAGGTTGGTCCAACGATACCAGGGGAATCCCTAGCCTTAATGCGAGCCCACGATCCATAAAGTTTCCAGCTGCGCCTGAATCGACTAGCGCCTTATGCTGGAAAGAGGGAGAAAACAAGGGGAAAGTTACTAAAATGAACATGTGACCAACAGGGGGCTCTGGGTGAGGTTGGTGCTTACTCACCTGAGATGGACGAGGAGTGCTCCGCCTGCCATCCCGATTACCAGAGGAGCTCCCCCAGCACCTGTCGGTAGTGTGTCGTCTCCGACCACACTGGGGACAAGGGGAGCCTCCTCCTCCGGTTCCCCTGGACGCTGCCCCTCCTAGCTCCATAGGTATGGGAGCTGGAGGACCTGGAGGTGGAACCAACAGGGCCCCGTCTGGACGCCCGCGCGCAGCCAGCAGATTGTCAAGACGAATGGACATGTCGATCAGTTCATCAAGTGACAGGGTAGTGTCCCGACAGGCTAGCTCACGGCGGACGTCCTCCCGGAGGCTACACCTATAGTGGTCCATCAGGGCCCTGTCGTTCCACCCCGCTCCAGCAGCCAAGGTCCGGAACTCCAGAGCAAAGTCCTGTGCGCTCCTCGTCTCCTGACGCAGGTGGAACAGCCGTTCACCCGCCGCCCGGCCTATTCCACTTTGACTTTGTGTTTTTGAATTATTTAAACCAAATTGAACGTTTCATTATTTATTTTAGACTAAATAGATTTTATTTATGTATTATATTAAGTTCAAATAAAAGGTTTCATTGTTCATTCAGTATTGTTGCAATTGCCATTATTACAAATATATATAAAGATTGGCCGATTAATCGTATCGGCTTTTTTTGGTCCTCCAATAAATCAGTATCGGTATCGACGTTGAGAAATCATAATCGGTCGACCTCTACTTGAAACATGTTGGTATTACAGACTCAGACAGGGAGAGGTTGAACATGTCAGTGAAGACACCTGCCAGTTGGTCTGCGCGTGCTCGGAGTACACGTCCTGGTAATCCATCTGGCCCTGCGGCCTTGTGAATGTTGACCTGTCTAAAGGTCTTACTCACATCGGTTGCGGAAAGCGTGATCACACAGTCGTCCGGAACAGCTGATGCTCTCATGCATGTTTCAGTGTTATTTGCCTTGAAGCAAGCATAAAAGTAATTTAGCTTGCTTGGTAGGCTTGTGTCACTGGGCAGCTCTCGGCTGTGCTTCCCTTTGTAGTCTGTAATAGTTTGCAAGCCCTGCCACATCCGACGAGCGTCGGAGCCGGTGTAGTACGATTTGATCTTAGTCTTGTATTGATGCTTTGCCTGTTTGATGGTTAGTCGGAGGGCATAGCGGGATTTCTTTTAAGCTTCCGGGTTAGAGTCCTGCTCCTTGAAAGTGGCAGCTCTACCCTTTAGCTCAGTGCGAATGTTGCCTGTAATCCATTGCACTTATTGATGAAGCCAGTGACTGATGTGGTGTACTCCTCAATGCTATCGGAAGAATCCCGAAACATATTCCAGTCTGTGCTAGCAAAACAGTCCTGTAGCTTAGCATCTTCTTCATCTGGCCACTTTTTTATTGACCGAGTCACTTGTGCTTCCTGCTTTAATTTTTGCAGAAATCAGGATTATGGTCAGATTTGCCAAATGGAGGGCGAGGAAGAACTTTGCATGCGTCTCTGTGTGTGGAATAAAAGTGGTCTAGAGTTTTTTCCCTCTGGTTGCACATTTAACCTGTTGAGGATCTTATCCCGATCTTATCCCGGTATTGGGATTCATTGTCATGTGACCATGGCGGGGAATTCAAAACTGCAAGAGTAATCATTTCAAAAAATCAAATAATCAACTATTTTCCTCCATTTGAAAGATATATCTCCTAAATCTAACCACGCTGTCCGATTTTCAGAGGCATTACGGAGAATGCATAAAGTTAGGTTATGTGAGGAGAGTACATTGACAATAGCTGCGTGTAATGTTTAGCCAATTCAAAGAAGGGCATCAACAGACAGAAAACTAGCTAGAATTATGCACTTACCTTTGACAATCTGCATCAGATGACACTCATAGGACATTATGTTATACAATACATGCATTTTTAGTTCCATCAAGTTCATATTTATATCCAAAAACAGCATTTACAGTCGCGGTGAAATTCAGAATTTTTTTCGGCTCGAATGCACCCAGTGAATCCAGCATTACAAATCACGGAATTACTATTCGAAAACATTGGTAAATTATAATATTGTCATTCAAAGAATAATATATTATCATCTCGTAATTGCTACCGAAGGGCCAGATCTCAAAATAACTTTACTGGGAAATCACATTTTGTATAAACTGGGTACTATGCTAACAACAATAAGCTATATGCTAAGCTAAGCTAAGCTATACCGTTAGCATTAGCATCATCTAATATCGATAATAACATTCTAAATATCCCCTTACCTTTGATTATCTCCATCAGAAGGCGCTGCCAGAGATCCCAGGTCCAGAACAAATGTGGTTTCTTTCGACAAAGTTCATAATTTATGTCCAAATAGTTAGCGTTCAGTAGGCTCCCACAAAATGAGGTGGGCAGTGTAAAGTCACGTCGAAAAACTAAAGAAAACCTAGTAAATAATCTATTTACGTTTGTTTAAACATGTCAAACGTTGTTTAGCACTAATCTTTTGTTCCATTTTTAACGTGAAACATCAGTAAACATCAGTAATATTTTCACACAACCTATCAAGTGTCTAGAATAAACGATAATGACAAAGGCACTCTTCTCAGATTCATGCGCAGGCGCAAAAAATGAAGTGATGACGTGTCAACTTGTAAGCTTTCTAATTCGGTGTGTATTTATCACAGATGCTTCAAACAACTTTCTAAAGATCGTTGACATCTAGTGGAAGCAGTAGGAGTTGCGAACTGAATCCTTTCTCACTGTGGTATCTTTAAAACAATGACACTAAATAGTACAGTCACAAAATTCTCTTTTTTTTTTATCTATTTTTCACAGGTTTTTGCCTGCAATATGAGTTTTGTTATACTTACAGACACCATTCAAACTGTTTTAGAAAATTCAGAGTGTTTTCTATCCGAATGTGTTAATAATATGCATATCCTAGCTTCTGAGTTGGTGTAGGAGGCAGTTAAAAATGGGCACATATTTCTTTCAAAATTCTCAATACTGCCCCCGTGGCCCGTAGAGGTTAACATGCTGGTAGAAATTAGGTAAAACAGATTTAGGTTTCCCTGCATTAAAGTCCCCAGCCACAACGAGCGCCGTATCTGGATGCCAGCATTGGTTTGTAGTGGTAAATATACAGCTACAAGGAATATAGATGAAAACTCTCTAGGTGGATAGTGTGCTCTACAACTTATAATGAGATACTCTACCTCAGGTGAGAAAAACCTCGAGACTTCCTTAGATATCGTGCACCAGCTGTTGTTTTAAAATATACATAGACCGCCACCCCTTGTCTTACCAGAGGCTGCTGTTCTATCCTGCCGATACAGTGTATAACCGTATCGGCAGCCATGACTCGTTGAAACTTAAGATATTACAGTTTTTAATGTATTTTTCAGGGTCAACCAAAGATAAGAGGAGACAAGATGAGTTTGGCCTTTTTTCAGTATGCATGTTGAAGGGGGTGTGTCATCTACCATCATTCACTTCTCTAAATTCACTTCCGGAAGTTTACTCCGAAAGATGAGTGAACCATCCCTCACCTCATTTGTTATAATATCTTTGGTCTGACAGACATTTACGTGACACCCAGAATGCATTGTATAATGTCAACACACACAGCTGGCAAATAGCTTAGCATTAGCTCATCATAATCAGTACAACCTTCAAAAAAGTATTTTACACACATCATACGTGTCCATTACAATAAAAAAAATCTGAATAAATGTGAACAAAACAGTAAATACATTATGCTCCATACATACATACAGTATGCTAAAGTAGAAACAACAACACGATATACAGAAAATAAGGAACTTACTTTGATTGGAACTCACACATGTCCTAAGTTATTATTTGTAAACAACAATGAAGGCAATGCGAACGCCAGCCAGAAAATGTGCCAGGGGGAAAAAGTTTGTGCTAGACTGCGCAAATGTCTGCATACATGATCTGGGGAAACACTGGGGAGGTTTCTTGGGCCCTCATCGAAGAGAGAAGTTGTCAGTAAAGCCTCAAACATAAATTGTCTGCAACAGTGAAATGGGCTACTTCTATGTGAATTTATGAGAAGGTGGAACACAACTCAATTAAAACTTCTAAGAAAATCATTTCAAATTGACAAGTTGAAATATAGTCTATAGATAATTGGCAGGCAGAGTGTGTCTTAGTTTGAGCGCAGCTCAGGTTAACTGTCCTGCTGCGTAACAATCACATTTTGGAACAGTGAGTGCAGTCTGACATCACGTGCATAAAACAACTCACGCTGGGGGCGACCGTTAGAGATATTTGGAACTCACATGTGAAAAGGTTAACAAAACATCTACAGTAACTTAGAAAGGGGTTAATGGCAAGCAGAAACAATTTTTTCTAAGTTCCAGATCATCTAACTGGGCTAACTGGTGTAGGCAGTGTGCATCTAGGGTTGGCTTTCCCACTGTCCCACAAAAAAACTCACGCTGGGGCGACCGTTGGAGATATTTGGAACTCATATATGAAAAGGTTAAAGGAATAATCAATTCAAAAACAATCAAAAACTAAAGCAAATTGTCACTTGCCACATCATCATGATGATGCATGACAATTTGCTTTTTGTAAGTTCTATATACTGAAAACTTGATTGATGACATGCAAAACATTTTGGGGATTGTATCAACAGTGGACTAATGAAAAAAAGTTTAAGTAATATCCATTACCCTCTGAATTTGAGGTCCAGATAGATAAGCCACCTGGCCATTAAAGCAATTAACATCCTCTATCATCATCAGACAAGAGGGTGAAGGAGGGATCAGATGCATTTACCACTCCTTACCGAGACGCGGAGGGACAATGAGAATCATCAGGGGGCCTGCTGTGGTGTTGGACACGTTGGCTGTTACAACGACGATACTGCTGACCGCGAAGATGACGATAGAACAGGTGATTGAATCCTTTCCCACACAGTCCATGCTGTCAGTCCCATGCGTGGTGTTTACCACTCTGTCAGGCTGTGATCTGAAAAAGACAGGAGATATTTATTTACTTAACCAGATCAGCACATGGTCTGTGTCCAAAATGGCATGGTATTCCCTAACAGTTGAAGTCGGAAGTTTACGTACACCTTTGCCAAATACATTTAAACTAATTTTTTCACAATTCCTGACATTTAATCCTAGTAAAGATTCCCTGTTTTATGTCAGTTAGGATAACCACTTTATTTTAAGAATGTGAAATGTCAGAATAATAGTAGAGAGAATGATTTATTTCAGCTTTTATTTCTTTCATCACCTTCCCAGTGGGTCAGAAGTTTCCAAACACTCAATTAGTATTTAGTAGCATTGCCTTTAAATTGTTTAACTTGGGTCTTCCACAAGCTTCCCACAATACGTTGGGTGAATTTTTGCCCATTCCTCTTGACAGAGCTGCTGTAACCGAGTCATATTTATAGGCCTCCTTGCTCGCACACACTTTTTCAGTTCTGCCCACAAATGTTCTATAGGATTGGGGTCAGGGCTTTGTGATGGCAACACCAATACCTTGACTTTGTTGTCCTTAAGCCATTTTGCCACAACTTTGGAAGTATGCTTGGGGTCATTGTCCATTTGGAAGTCCCATTTGTGACCAAGCGTTCCTGACTGATGTCTGAGATGTTGCTTCAATATATCCAAATAATTTTCCTACCTCATAATGCCATCTATTTTGTGAAGTGCCCCAGTCCCTCCTGCAGCAAAGCACCCCCACAACATGATGCTACCACCCCCATGCTTCATGGTTGGGATGGTGTTCTTTGGCTTGTAAGTCTCCCCCTTTTTCCTCCAAACATAACGATGGTCGTTATGGCCAAACAGTTCTATTTTTTGTTTCATCAGACCAGAGGACATTTCTCCAAAAAGTACGATCTTTGTCCCCATGTGCAGTTGCAAACCGTAGTCTGGCTTTTTATGGCGGATTTGGAGCAGTGGCTTCTTCCTTGCTGAGCGGCCTATCCGGTTATGTCGATATAGGACTCGTTTAACTGTGGATATAGATACTTTTGTACCTGTTTCCTCCAGCATCTTCACAAGGTCCTTTGCTGTCGTTCTGGGATTGATTTGCACCTTTCGCATCAAAGTACGTTCATCTCTAGGAGACAGAACGCGTCTCCTTCCTGAGCGGTAAGGCAGCTGCGTGGTCCTATGGTGTTTATACTTGCGTACCATTGTTTGTACAGATGAACGTGGTACCTTCAAGTGTTTGGAAATTGCTCCCAAGGATGAACCAGACTTGTGGAGGTCTGGTTCATCCTGAGGTCTTGGCTGATTTCTTTTGATTTTCCCATGATGTCAAGCAGAGGCACTGAGTTTGAAGGTAGACCTTGAAATACATCTACATGTACACCTCCAATTGACTCAAATGATGTCAATTAGCCTATCAGAAGTTTCTAATATCATGACATCATTTTCTGGAATTTTCCAAGCTGTTTAAAGGCACAGTCAACTTAGTGTATGTAAACTTCTGACCCACTGAAATTGTGATACAGTGAATTATAACAATTGTTGGAAAAATTACTTGTGTCATGCACAAAGTAGATGTCCTAACCGACTTGCCAAAACTTGTTAACAAGAAATTTGTGGAGTGTTTGAAAAACGATTTTTAATGACTCCAACCTAAGTGTATGTAAACTTCCGACTTCAACTGTAGTAGTGCACTACATAGGGAATAGGGAGCCATTTGGGACGTAAACATGTTCTCATCACAAATGCCAGCCTAAATAAATATACGCTCTTACAGTACAGATAATAGGCTAGTGTAGTGTGGAAATCATAGACAAAGCACAGGTCAGGGTGCAACCTAGCCTGGTCCCAGATCTGTTTGTACTATCATGTCAAATTCCTTGTCATGCCATGTTTGAAATGATTGCACAAACATCTGGGACCAGGCTAGGTGCAATCCACATGAAAGCAATGAGCAAGTAAAAGCACTTTGGCTGCATTTACACAGGCAGCCCGATTCTGATTATAAGCAAAATATTTGATCTGATTAGCCAAAAGACCAATTATTGGCAAAATATGACAATTGGGATACCTAAGTTAACACTGTTTTTGTGACAACTGCTGATACATTTGATTGATTGACAAGTTGACCTTTAACTGTTCAAACATCAAACACAACTCACATACTGTTTGAGTATGGAACAAGATGATCCTGTTTGAATGACTGTATCAAAGGCTTATTGAGTGATAACAGCAGTGTGATCTTGTTGTCTGTTTAGCAGTGCCAGCAATCCCAGTTATCCTGGTGCTGGTGTGTTATCAACCAGCCAATAATTGATCTGCTACCTGCAGTAGTAGATTCACCTACAACCACATGCTTAACCCTGCTGTGGGAGATGAATAGGCTCATAGCCACACACACACACACACACACACACACACACACACACACACACACACACACACACACACACTGCCTCAGGTAGGTTTTTGGCCAACACTAGACAGGAATAACAAAAAGTAATGGGAGAGGAGAGTGACTCTAGAGAGTAGCAGCAAGTTAAAGTAACGGATCAGTGAAAACAGAATATTAACTTTTAAAAGTGATATTAACTCATACCCAAGCAATATTGTTGACTCATCCTATACTTGTATTTGTGGCCAAAGCATAAATTGCATTAAAAAAAACACTTTAAAAAACCCACCTCCATCTTGTATCTCAAATGGACCGTTTCAAAAATGCTTGCTCTTTCCTCATAGAGGATGATGTCATCCTATTTCATAATGTAATTAATTATAGGTCCTATTTAATAGAAATCTGGTAACACTGGACTGTTACTCTAAATTTAACTTGATACTCACACCAAGCGCTGCAAGCAAATTGTCACCGACCCAGGAGTGGAGTTGTCTGAAGAAGTGGCGCGGTGCTTTAGATCACATATTACATTTTCCCAGGTCTCATCGACACGACACAGGATGTCCCAACAGGTGGCTGGAGAGAGATTCAATTAGCATGTTTGCATCAAGTTTGTCTGTCTGACTGTCTGTCTGGTCGCTGTAAAACCCAATCTACACTCCATGACCAAAAGTATGTGCACACCTGCTCGTCAAACATCTCATTCCAAAATCATGGGCATTAATATGGAGTTGGTCCCCCCTTATCTGCTATAACAACCTACACTATTCTGGGAATAGTGCTGCGGTGACATGCGAGGTCGGGCCCTGACGTTGGGCGATTAGGCCTGGCTCGCAGTTGTGGTTCCAATTTATCCCAAAGGTGGTCGATGGGGTTGAGGTCAGGGCTCTGTGCAGGCTCCAAACCTCAAGCTTTTGAACGGTAGTGTATACCGGAGGTACACAATACCTGCGTTAGACAGAGTTATTTTGATAAGAGGGGGTGAATGAATGAATAACATCTTCCCATTCACTGTGTGTTTAATTCATCAAAGAGGATCCTGAGATAACGTTGGCCAAATTCAAGGTCTATTTTTCAGAATATGTTCCATGGCTTTTTTGCTATGACTGTCCTAATTGGGTGTGGGTTTATTATTTATTTAACTAGGTGTATGTGTGTGTGTGTGTGTGCACACGCGCACACAGGGGCCTCCCACTACTCTTTCTATTCTGGTTAGAGCCAGTTTGCGCTGTTCTGTGAATGGAGTAGTACATAGCGCTGTACGAGATCTTCAGTTTCTTGGCAATTTCTCACATGAAATAGCTTTCATTTCTCAGAACAAGAATAGACTGACGAGTTTCAGAAGACATTTCTTTGTTTCTGGCCATTTTGAGCCTGTAATCAAACACACAAATGCTGATGCTCCAGATACTCAACTAGTCTAAAGAAGGCCAGTTTTACTGCTTCTTTCATCAAGACAACAGTTTTCAGCTGTGCTAACATAATTGCAAAGGGTTTTCTCATGATCAATTAGCCTGATAAACTTGGATTAGCTAACACAATGTGCTATTGGAACACAGGAGTGATGGTTGCCGATAATTGGCCTCTATACGCCTACGTAGAAATTCCATAACAAATCTGCCGTTTCCAGCTACAAGTCATTTACAACATTAACAATGTCTACACTGTATTTCTGATCAATTTGTTGTTATTTTAATGGACAAAAAATGTGCCTTTTTTCAAAAACAAGGACATTTCTAAGTGTCCCAAACTTTTGAACGGTAGTATATACAAAGCATCTCTGAGGAGGAGTGCTGATTAAGGAGCAGGTCCCCAACTTCCATTCATTATTATTTAAAAGGCAGAACTGATCCTGGCTCAGCACTGCTACTCTAAGATGCTTTGTGAATACGGGCCCAGGTCTAGTAGAGAGAACTATCACCCAGTAACTGTAATGTCATTAAAACAGAGTAGAACTCTGACCTCCACTGGGATCTGTCTCCTGGGGAGGTATTAGTGTGCTTGTGGAGTTCCTAAAGAGGCACTGGGGTGTGTGTGGGTGTCCCAGATCAGATGGTGCCCTCCTGGACCCCGCAGACCCCTCGTCCTCTCCCTCTCTCCCATGATGAAGCTGGGCTGGGGGTGAGGCACAGCAGAGCTCTGTCTGCCAAGGGAGGTCTAGAACGTCTCCATGGGGGAATTCTTGCATAGGCTCCAGAGACACAACACCTTAGGCAGAAATGGGAAGTTTACATGGTTGACAGGAAATGACATCAGACACAGGGCAGAAGCTGTGGCATGATGAAGCTGGTAACACCAGAGTTGTGGGTTTATTTCGTCACATGGTATTCCATCCCCACAATATTTATTTCCAACTGTTACAATAGCATTTGTTCCTAGGCAGAATCAAAAATATTTAAATGGAGGTCATTGATGTAAATTGATAATAATGATACATTCATCAATTAAAAAGATCAATCATTCAAGACATGTTCATGAAGTTGGAAAAGGTATTACAAAAAGGCAATACTATTGTTCAGAGAACATCAGTAGAATAAACTCTGGCAACCTCAGTATTTACCAGAGGGATTCTATAGCTTAAGGATACAGTTGAAGTCGGAAGTTTCCATACACTTAGGTTGGAGTCATTAAAACTCATTTTTCAACCCCTCCACACATTTCTTGCTAACAAACTATAGTTTTGGCAAGTCGGTTAGGACATCTACTTTGTGCATGACACAAGTAATTTGTCCAACAATTGTTTACAGACAGATTATTTCACTTATAATTCACTGTATCACAATTTCAGTGGGTCAGAGGTTTACATACACTAAGCTGACTGTGCCTTTAAACAGCTTGGAACATTCCTGAAAATGATGTCATGGCTTTAGAAGCTTCTGATAGGCTAATTGACATAATTTGAGTCAATTGGAGGTGTACCTGTGGATGTATTTCAAGGCCTACCTTCAAACTCAGTGCCTCTTTGCTTGACATCATGGGAAAATCTAAATAAATCAGCCAAGACCTCAGAAAAATAATTGTAGACCTCCACAAGTCTGGTTCATCCTTGGGAGCAATTTCCAAACACTTGATGGTACCATGTTCATCTGTACAAACAATAGTACACAAGTATAAACACCATGGGACCACGCAGCCGTCATACCACTCAGGAAGCAGACGCGTTCTGTCTCCTAGAGATGAACATACTTTGGTGCTAAAAGTGCAAATCAATCCCAGAACAACAGCAAAGGACCCTGTGAAGATGCTGGAGGAAACAGGTACAAAACTATCTATATCCACAGTAAAATAAGTCCTATATCGGCATAACCAGAAAGGCCACTCAGCAAGGAAGAAGCCACTGCTCCAAAACCGCCATAAAAAAGCCAGACTACGGTTTGTAACTGCACATGGGGACAAAGATCGTACTTTTTGGAGAAATGTCCTCTGGTCCGATGATACAAAAATAGAACTGTTTGGCCATAATGACCATTGTCATGTTTGGAGGAAAAAGGGAGAGGCTTGCAAGCCAAAGAACACAATCCCAACCATGAAGCACGGGGGTGGCAGCATCATGTTGTGGGGGTGCTTTGCTGCAGGAGGGCCTGGTGCACTTCACAAAATAGATGGCACCATGAGCATGGAAAATTATTTGGATATATTGAAGCAACATCTCAAGATATCAGTCAGGAACTTAAAGCTTGGTTGCAAATGGGTCTTCCAAATGGACAATGACCCCAAGCATATTTCCAAAGTTGTGGCAAAATGGCTTAAGGACAACAAAGTCAAGGTATTGGAGTGGCCATCACAAAGCCAAGACCTCAATCCTATAGAAAATTTGTGGGCAGACCTGAAAAAGCGTGTGCGAGCAAGGAGGCCTACAAACCTGACTCAGTTACACCAGCTCTGTCAGGAGGAATGGGCCAAAATTCACCCAACTTATTGTGGGAATCTTGTGGAAGGCTACCCAAAACGTTTGACCCAAGTTAAACAATGTAAAGGCAATGCTACCAAATACTAATTGAGTGTATGTAAACTTCTGACCCACTGGGAATGTGATGAAAGAAATAAAGGCTGAAATAAATAATTCTCTCTACTATTATTCTGACATGTCACATTCCTAAAATAAAATAAAGTGGTGATGCTAATTGAACTAAGACAGGGAATTTTTACTAGGATTAAATGTCAGGAATTGTGAAAAACTGAGTTTAAATGCATTTGGCTAAGGTGTATGTAAACTTCCGACTTCAACTGTAAATACTGAACATGGTTCTATTTCAACAGGTGAAACAATGTGACAGTGCCTCGGGGAGACAGAGTATTTTTTTATCACCTTTATTTATCTAGGCAAGTCAGTTAAGAACAAATTCTTATTTTCAATGACAGCCTAGGAACAGTGGGTTAACTGCCTTGTTCAAGGGCAGAATGACAGATTTTCACCTTGTCAGCTCGGGGATTCAATCTTGCAACCTTTTAGTTACTAGTCCAACGCTCTGACCACTAGGCTACCTGACGCCTCTGAAGAGGGAAGAGAATGACAACAACCATCCTCACCATCCTCCATCCCACCAGACCCCCTCTGCCCAACAAAACCAAACCTCTGCAGCCTCCTCCAAGACCATGATTCATTCCACCCATTAGAAGGATTGTTGCCTTACACATTGGATGACGTCCAACATTAAAAGGATGGGTAATCGCAGAGAACAGCATACCTCTATTTTGATCACACAGTGTCACACCATTGAAATGCAACACTTAATGGCCCTTTTGATTTTGCCAATAATGGACTGTATTGTAAGTAGCTAAGGGGTGTGATAGTGTGTAATGCAACGTTTCCCAAACTATGTCCTCGGGATCCCAAGGGCTGCACGTTTTGTTGTTTTGCCCTAACACCACACAGCTGATTCAAACGATCAAAGCTTGATGATTAGTTGATTATTTGAATCAGCTGTGTAGTGCCAGGGAAAAAAACAAAACGTGCACACCATGGGGTCCCGAGGACCGAGTTTAGGAAACCCTGGTGTAGTGGATGTGATAGTATAGGAAGAGGCCCTGTGTTTCTGTGTATACGAATACTAGTGCACTGTACTGTATTTGCTGACATGGGTAGGCCTAGTTCCGGCGAAAAGCTGCCAGGGAACTAACTACATGTAACTGCATGTGGCGTTTCATCTGAAATGTTTGCTATTCATTATTCCAGGGTAGAGGTGAGTGAAATTGTGCAATTACAGGCATAACCCCCTTTACGATCCGTGTGGGCACATGCACAAAGCACTCGAGGCGAAGCAGATTAAGCACTGCCTTCGTCCAATCCGGAACTAATGCTGCTCTGATCTCACGCACCCCATTCAGTCCTGGCAGATTCTCTCGGTCTATGAGAAGGAATCTGCCCGCGGGAGGTTGTAGGGGAAGTCATGTGGATGGACGCAGTGAGATAGTTACGATTCTTCTCATGGGGAAGGAACTCAACTCACCACGGGAGATGATGAGGATATGCACCAGGAATGTTAGCATTGCAGACAGGATCCTGCAGAGGTAGGGAGAGAGAGGAGGAAGAGGGAACGAGAGTGAGCGAGGGAGAGATAAAATGTTTACATTTTCTATCAGTTATGAGAGATGGTATGGGGAGGAATTTAGAGAGAGAAGGGGGATCAGGAGAGATGTACAGGTGAATAAAAGGAGAAACAGATGAATAAAGAAAGACAAGATAGAGAACATGAGATGAGAGAGACAGAGCGATAGATAAAGAGAGGAAAGCAGAGAGTCTTGTCAACCCAATGCTGACTCAACCCCAAAACTAGTTTCACAGGAGAACAGGAGAGTGTTTTACAGTAGGTACTAAAGTCAGCAGTGTCACTGAGCTTCATCAGGGCCTTTAGTCACAACGTTGAGTCACTGACGTGTTCTTCCGGTCTGGTTTTGCATCCTCTCGGGCTAGTGAGGTGGGGGTGATCTTTGTGGGCTATACTCAGCCTTGTCTCAGGGTCTGTTGATATCCCTTTGGCAAAGTGGGTGGGGTTATATTCTGCCTGGTTGGCCCTGTCTGGGGGTATCTTTGGATGGGGCCCACAGTTTCCCCGAGTACCTATGCTGCAATAGTCTATGTGCCAGGGGGCTTGGGTAAGTCTGTCCTATCTGGTGTAATTCTCCTGTCTTATCTGGTGTCCTGTGTGATCTTCGGTATGCTTCCTCTAATTCTCCCATCTCTCTCTCGCTCTCTCTCCCTTCCCAGAGGACATGAGCCTCAGGACTACCTGGCCTGACGACTTCTGACTGTTCCTGTCTCCAATCCACCTGGTCCTGCTGCTGATCCCGTTTCTGTTGTTCTGCCTGTGGCTATAGAACCATAACCTTGTCCCGGACCTGCTGTTTCGACCTTCTTCCTCTCCCTCCCCCCTCCCCCCCCTCCCTCTCTGCTGCACCTGCTGTCTCGACCACTGAATACTCGGCTATGAAAAGCCAACTGACATTTACTCCTGATGTGCTGACCTGTTGCACCATCTACAACTACTGTGATTATTATTTCACCCTGCTGGTCATCTATGAACATTTGACTGGCCACCCCTCAGAGCCTCGTTCCTCTCTCTAAGTTTCTTCCTAGGTTCCTGGCTTTCAAGGGAGTTTTTCCTAGCCACATTGTGTCTACATCTGCATTGCTTGCTCTTTGGGGTTTTAGTCTGGGTTTCTGTATAAGTACTTTGTGACATCTGCTGATGTAAAAAGAGCTTTATAAATACATTTGATTGATTGATTGATTGATTGACCACATCACGACCACAGTATTCCACAGTATTCTGCTGTAAAGGCCTGGGTGTTGCCCACAATCATACTTACTTTGTCTTCATGAGTTAGAGTTGGCGAGCATGGCCTCTACTGCGGTTGTGATGACTCTCACTGAGGAGAGAGCAAAAGGTAGAGAGAACCTTATGGACTATTTGGGAAGACACAACACATTTTACATTTGAGTAATTTGGCAGACAGTCTGATCAAGAGTGACTTACAGTTTGTGCATTGATCTTAAAGGAAAAATCCACAAAATAAATCATATGATGCAAAACGCATCAAAACTTGCTGACATTCAAAATATTTTGGGACTGTATTAACAGTGGACTAATGAAAACATAAAGGATCGTTTTTGAGTGGATTTTTAGTCTTTACTTTAATAAATCATGTTGATTTAAAAATGACATGTCACTGCAACTCAGATAATAATACGCCATTTCAGTTTCAAGTTTTATTAGTAATATGTACAGGATACACATGGTATACAAAGTCCAACGAAACGCTTACTTGCAGATTCCTTCTCGACAATGCAACAACAATAAGAAATAATAAAATATAAGAATATGAACATAAAGTAAATGGCTCAGTAAAATAGAATAAACATTTTAGCATAAGTATAATACAGGAATCACAAATAATAGTCCAATATTTACTCGTGTTTTGGGGAAGGGAAGATTGGGGAGGAAGTGTTTAAATTGTGCAGTATTCAGCAATCATAATAAGAGTCTGGAAGCAGAAGTTGTGATGTGTGTGTAGCATGAATGTATGTGTCTGTGTGTGTGGATATGTGTTCATCTGCGTGGGTATGTGCATGAGTGAGTGCCTGTGTGCTAAGGTAAGGAGAATCAGAGCTGGTGGTCATCCAGTTCAAGTGTTCCGCAGTCTGATGGCTTGTACAGTAGATAGAAACTGTCTCTGAGCCTGTTGGTATGAGACCTCATGCTCCGATACCGTATGCCTGACAGTAACTGAGTGAACAGCTCGTGGCTGGGGTGTGTGGGTTCCTTGAAGATGCTGCAAGTATTCTTCAGGCACCATTTCGAGTAGATGTCCTGGATGGGTGGGAGCACGGTCCCAGTGATGTACTGGGCTGTCTACACCACACGATGGAGGGCCTTGAGGTCGTGAACATAGAAATTCCCATATCAGGCCGTGATGCAACTGGTCAGGACACTCTCGATGGTGCAGCAAAAGTATTTGGAGATGACCCAGTGTAGTGGTCTGGGTGTAGCTGGTGCAGAGGAGTCAGGCGCAGGACAGCAGAGATGAGTAACAAAAGTAACTTTACTCAAATATTCCAATAACATGTCGTAATACCGCGTCCGTCGGGAGTTGGCCTGCAGGGACACCACTCTCACGTTTGAGATCGATCAGGGCCCTGTCGTTCCATCCCGCACTGGCGGCCAGGGTCCGGAAGTCCAAGGCGAACTCCTCTGCACTCCTCGTCCCCTGCCTGAGGTGGAACAGACGTTCACCCGCCGCTCTACCCTGGTCGGAAACTGCCCGAAAGCGGCGGGTGAACTCCGCGTAATGGTCCAACACCGCTTCTCCTTCCCCCCATACGGCATTGGCACACACCAGGGCTTTCCCTGAGAGACAGGAGACGAGGGCGGACACACTCTCATGTCCCGAAGGAGCCAGGTGGACGGTCGCCAGGTAGAGTTCCAGCTGGAGTAGGAACCCCTGGCATCCGGTAGCCGTCCCATCATACTCCCTCGGGAGCGTGAGCCGAATCCCACCGGGATCGGGTGAAGGAGGGGTGAACACTGGTGCCTGTTGTAGTGGTGCTGGTGGAGGTGCTGGAAGAACTCCTCCTCTCTTCCATCTGTCCATTGTCTGCAGCACGCGATCCATGGTGGTGCCGAGATGTTACAACATGGTCGCATGCTGCTGGACGCGCTCCTCGACTGCAAAAGAGGGGTTGTCTGCTCCTGCTGACTCCATTTTTTGGTGCATGATTCTGTAAAGGTCTGGGTGTAGCTGGTGCAGAGGAGTCAGGCGCTGGACAGCAGAGATGAGTAACACAAGTAACTTTACTCAAATATTCCCATAACATGTCGTAATACAGAGCCCACAAAAACGGAACGAACATACATGAAACAATCACGCACAAAAACCATGGGGAAAACAGAGGGTTAAATAATGAACATGTAATTGGGGAATTGAAACCAGGTGTGTAAAACAAAGACAAATCAAATGGAAAATGAAAAGTGGATCGGCGATGGCTAGAAGGCCGGTGACGTCGACTGCCGAACGCCGCCCGAACAAGGAGAAGGACCGACTTCGGCGGAAGTCGTGACACCCAGGGTGGCACGCCTTAGGAAGTAGAGATGCTGTTGCACCCTCTTGGTCCATGTCAAGTCCTCTGTGATGTGGACGCCGAGGAACTGCTGACTCTCTACTAGAGGTCGCCCAATTAATCGGCATGGCTTCAAGTTTTCATAACAATCGGTAATTGGCCCTTTTGGACGCCGATTATGGCCATTTACATTGTAATCCATGAGGAAACTGTGTGGCAGGCTGACCACCTGTTACGCGAGTGCAGCGTCAAAAGGACCTTGTGGCTGCAATGAGCCAAGGTAAGTTGCTAGCTAGCATTAAACTTATCTTATAAAAAACAATCAAATCTTCACATAATCACTAGTTAACTACACATGGTTTGTCATGCTCCTCTTCGTCTGAAGATATGGAGAAATCGCTGTTGGAAAAAGTGGACCAATACGCAGCGGGTTGCGTGCTCATCATATTTTATTTAAATGTGAACACCACGAAAAACAAGAAACAATGACCGACAGGAACAGTTTTGCAGGCTATATACAACGCAATGCAAAAACAACTACCCACAAACTACAACCAAAACACAAACCTATATATAGGACTCTCAATCAGAGGCAACAGAAAACACCTGCCTCCAATTGAGAGTCCAACACCCAATTACTTAGACATAGAAATACAAAGAACTAGAATGAACCTAGACATACAAAACATAGAACATAAACCAAAACCCAGAAATAATAAATCAAACACCCCTACAAAATTCACACTCAACCTAAACCATACAAAACAAATACACATCTGCCACGTCCTGACCAAATTATAATACAATTACTCCCTTTGCTGGTCAGGACGTGACATGGTTGATGATATTACTAGGTCAACCAGCTTGTCCTGCGTTGCATATAATCAATGCGGTGCCTGTTAATTTATCATCGAATAACAGCCTAATTCAACTTCGCAAAACGGGTGATGATTTAACAAGAGCGCATTCGTGGAAAAAAAACACATTCGTTGCACAAATGTACCTAACCATTAACATCAATGCCTTTATTAAAATCAATACACAAAAGTATATTTTTTTAAACCTGCATATTTAGTTAAAATAAATGCATGTTAGCAGGCAATATTAATTAGGGAAATTGTGTCACTTCTCTTGCGTTCAGTGCAAGCAGAGTCAGGGTATATGCAACAGTTTGGGCCGCCTGGCTCGTTGCGAACTGTGTTTCTTCCTAACAAAACCATAATTAATTTGCCAGAATTTTACATAATTGTGACATAACATTGAAGAATAAACATTTTGTTTTCTAAATGACAGTTTCCAGATTTGACCATATTAAGGACCAAAGGCTCATATTTCTGTGTGTTTATTATAATTAGGTCTATGATTTGATATTTCATAGAGCAGTCTGACTGAGCCTATAAGAACATCCAAAGGTATATGAAATAAAATTGTTATAGAGAGAAATAGTTGATGCGTCATAATTCCTATAACTACAATCTAAAACTTCTTATCTGGGAATATTGACGAACTGGGAATATTGAACCACCAGCTTTCATATGTTCTCATGTTCTGGGCAAGGAATTTAAACGTTAGCTTTTTTACATGGCACATAAAGCACTTTTACTCTCCAACACTGTGTTTTTAAATTACTTAAACCAAATTGAACATCTTTCATTATTTATTTGAGGTAAATAGATTTTCTTTGTGTATTATATTAAGTTAAAATAAAAGGGTTCATTGTACATTCAGTATTGTTGTAATTGTCATTATTACAAATATAAATATAATAAAAATCGGCCGATAAATCGGGATGGGCTTTTTTGGTCCTCCAATAATCGGTATCGGCGTTGAAAAATCATAAATCGGTCGTCCTCTACTCTCTACAGCAATCCCATTGATGTGGATCAGGGCATGTTCCCTCCTCTGCTTCCTGAAGTCAACAATCAACTCCTTTGTTTTGCTGACATTGAGGGTGAGGTAGTTGTCCTGGCATCACAATGCCAGTTCACTTACCTCCTCCCTATAGACTGACTTGTCGTTGTTGGTTATCAGTCCTACAACCGTGGTGTCGTCATCAAATTTGGAGAGGGACCGACTTCGGCGAAAGTTGATGATGGAGTTGGTGTCGTGCAAAGCAACGGAGTTGTGGGTGACAAGGGAGTACAGCAGACGGCTGAGGACACACCCCTGGGGGGCCCCTGGTAAGAGTCAGTGTGGAGGAGGTGTTGTTGCCAATCCTCACAGTTTATGGTCTGCCCGTCAGGAATTCCAGGATCCAGCTGCAGAGGGTGGAGTCAAGACCCAGGGCTCTGAGCTTGGTGTCGTGCTTGGAGGGAACAATAGTGTTGAATGCTGAATTTAAGTCAATGAACAGCATTCTCACATAGATGTTCATCTTGTCCAGATGTGTTACGGCCGTGTGAAAAGTGATGGAAATGGCATCTTCCGTGGATCTGTTGGAGAGGTAGTCAAATTGGAGTGGGTCAAATTTGCTTTGCTTCCTGCTGAGTGCCACAACAACTGTCTGAGAGGCGCCTTCCATTTAGTTTTTAGTGTTTCCATCAATGCCTGGATTGTGTTGAGGGGTACCGTGTCTGAAAGCCAAGGTAGGCACAGGAGGCAAGTATTAAGAAAGGAAAACATCTCAATAAACACCATTATAAGAACAGTGGAAGTCAGTGCCGTTAAAGATGAGGGAGGATGATTCTTTTTTTATGAGCATGGCCTTATTTCTATTACAGCATATTGGATGACTGTCATTCATATTCCATTTACCCAGCTCAATGTAACATCGACAGATTTAGGCTACTACATGACACTAAATTGTTCCCTATACCCATCATGTTGTTGCTACAACCTAGCCTATGAATAACATTTTACAACGTACTGAAGGTACAGAGGTGGAAAGAAATTTAAGTACTCAAGGTGCCAGACACTGGAACATTCAATACCGCCTTGCACAATCTTGCCTGCATCTAGCTGATCTAGGGTGTAATCATTAGTCCAACAGTTGCAAACAAGAGTTTCTATTGGACAAATTCAGGTATGTTTATCGCCATTTTGTTCTGTTTGCTTCCATTTAAGAAATGCTTTGCAACAGAATCAGTGGAATGAATACATCCCGGATTACACGCAAACACAGTTGACTTTTGTAGCAGCCACATACAAACAGCATGGATCCCTTTGATCGTTGGACAATACCTTCTCGCATCTACGCACTCTCCTCCTCTCACTGTTTCCCTTTGCTTGTGGACTTAAGTGTGCACAACACATCAGCTGTCTGTGCCCGGCAAAAAAACTTTCCAAGCTAAACCTTCATATCTTAACTGCTAACCACTACACACAGCCTACATCATTGTCACCATATTAGCTAACATCAAGTCAACATACAGTTGAAGTCGGAAGTTTATATACACCTCAGCCAAATACATTTAAACTCAGTTTTAGGTCAGTCAGGATCATCACTTTATTTTAAGAATGTGAAATGTTAGAATAATAGCAGACAGAATGATTTATTTCAGCTTTTATTTCTTTCATCACATTCCCAGTGGGTCAGAAGTTTACATACACTCAATTAGTATTTGGTAGCATTGCCTTTAAAATTGTTTAACTTGGGTCAAACTTTTCGGGTAGCCTTCCACAAGCTTCCCACAATACGTTGGGTGAATTTTGGCCCATTTCTCCTGACAGAACTGGTGTAACTGAGTCATTTTTGTAGGCCTCCCTACTCTCACATGCTTTTTCAGTTCTGCCCACAAATTTTCTATAGGATTGCGGTCAGGGCTTTGTGATGGCCACTCCAATACCTTGACTTTGTTGTCCTTAAGCCATTTTGACACAACTTTCGAAGTATTCTTGGGGTCATTGTCCATTTGGAAGACCCATTTGCGACCAAGCTTTAACTTCCTGACTGATGTCTTGAGATGTTGCTTCAATATATCCACATACTTTTCCTGCCTCATGATGCCATCTATTTTGTGAAGTGCACCAGTCCCTCCTGCAGCAAAGCACCCCCACAACATGATGCTGCCACCCCCGTGCTTCACGGTTGGGATGGTGTTCTACAGCTTGCAAGCCTCCCCCTTTTTCCTCCAAACATAACGATGGTCGTTATGGCCAAACAGTTCTATTTTTGTCTCATCAGACCAGAGGATATTTCTCCAAAAAGTACGATATTTGTCCCCATGTGCAGTTGCAAACCATAGTCTGGCTTTTTGATGGCGGTTTTGGAGCAGTGGCTTCTTCCTTGCTGAGCGGCCTTTCTGGTTATGTCGATATAGGACTCGTTTATCTGTGGATATAGATACTTTGTACCCGTTTCCTCCAGCATCTTCACAAGGTCCTTTGCTGTTGTTCTGGGATTGATTTGCACTTTTCGCACCAAAGTACGTTCATCTCTAGGAGACAGAAGGCGTCTCCTTCCTGAGCGGTATGACAGCTAAGTGGTCCCATGGTGTTTATACTTGCGTACTATTGTTTGTACAGCTGAACGTGGTACCTTCAGGTGTTTGGAAATTGCTCCCAAATATGAACCAGACTTGTGGAGGTCTACAATTTTTTTTCTGAGGTCTTCGCTGATTTATTTTGATTTTCCCATGATGTCAAGCAAAGAGGCACTGAGTTTGAAGGTAGGCCTTGAAATACATCCACAGGTACACCTCCAATTGACTCAAATTATGTCAATTAGCCTATCAGAAGCTTCTAAAGCCATGACATCATTTTCTGGAATTTTCCAAGCTGTTTAAAGGCACAGTCAATTTAGTGTATGTAAATTTCTGACACACTGGAATTGTGATACAGTGAATTATAAGTGCAATAATCTGTCTGTAAACAGTTGTTGGAAAAATTACTTGTCATGCACAAAGTAGATGTCCTAACCAACTTGCCAAAACTATAGTTTGTTAACAAGAAATTTGTGGAGTGGTTGAAAAACGAGTTTTAATGACTCCAACCTAAGTGTATGTAAACTTCTGACTTCAACTGTAGCTACTAGCAGTTACACAGGCGGGCCCCAGTGGCAATATATTTATAAAACCAAAACCTTACCTTGACTTGGAAGAGTTCCGGAAACTAGCTGTTCTCCGGCTACACAATGGTGCTACCTTACAGAGTGCTGTTGAGTCTACTGTAGACCTTCATTGCAAAACAGTGTTTTAATAAATTTTTTGGCCTTTCTAGGGAGTTTTTCCTAGCCACCGTGCTTCTACACCTGCATTGCTTGCTGTTTGGGGTTTTAGGCTGGGTTTCTGTACAGCACTTTGAGATATCAGCTGATGTAAGAAGGGCTATATAAATAAATTTGATTTGATGTGAACACATTTAGTATAGTTTTATCTAAAAAGGGTAACTTTTTAATGTTTCACTATTTTTATTTCTCAGAAATTCACTGAGGAGGATGATCCTCCCCTTCCACCTATGAGGAACCTCAAACTCTTCCCAAAAGTAAGCTCCCCTGTCACTGCGGCGATCATTTATAGGCTCATTCCCAAACTATTACCAGGGGTCCCCTGCGCGCACGCACACCTTACAACCCCCGGAGCGGACAGAGAAATATATCTTCACTCTATCCAGTCAGAGCAGCAGGATCAACGTACAGCCCGGCCTTCTCTTTACAGACAGGCAAACTAGCCAGTTTAGTTAATTAGACCGCCCATGGATGACTCAAATCATTCTGGAATGATAACTCAGATTAAAACTGGGAAAACCCACGGAAAATATAAACAAAGACATTACTGTAATGAGCTGAGCTTCAGGGGATATAGCTGAGACAAGAACATGTAGCCAAATCGCGGTCTGCTTTGACATTGGACATGCATCTCTGTCCTAGCATTCGCAACTGTTTGCAGTGTTTTCGGAACCAATGCGACATATAGCCTAATCAATTAGACATTAGTGGCAACAGATGCTGTAAAACATTCAGCAGCATGTTTTCAGTATGTAGCGTGAGATAGGCTACACATTTTGTCCGACCTTTGTCTGTGTGAATTTGTATGTAGGGGAAATGGCACACTTTTTACAGTCACGGCGCAGCATATGATGAGCCCGTCATCAGACTGCTCAACAAGCACATCCAATTGGTAAATGTAAATGAATTGTTGTGTGTGGTTACCTTGTCTTTTCTGAAGCTAAGGCGGTCACAGAGCTAGGCTTATTCGACTCGCTTAGTAATTGAGAAGGTGTTTTCACCTGGTCTAGGAACCTGATTCCCATACCAAACATCAATAGCCTCCTACCCTTAGCATGCAAGTTCATGAAAATTCATTCATGAAAATTACTCCAAACATGAACACAGATTAATGACTGCATCCATTCATTCATTGGTTCTCTGGATCAAAACAATAACATCCCAGGTTACAATACAGAACGATGGACAGCGGCCCAGCTCTACCAAGTGGCCACCTGCAGATGAGAGCTGAGTGGCCTAAACCATCCATAGGAATGACTTGTGTTACTGAGCGATAACAATCAGGCCTAGGTGTTATTCAGTGAGATATAACAACATGTGTGTGTGTGTGTGTGTGTGTGTGTGTGTGTGTGTGTGTGTGTGTGTGTGTGTGTGTTATATCAAACGACTATCAGCATAATGATGAGAAGGAAGCACTGGGCACGATCAGGCTCTACATTAAAAACAAAAGTGAATCCTTTCAATGACAGCCAGTGCTGGTACACTCAAGCCTCATGCCTGATTTTCATTAGATCACATATCAAAACAAGTTGTACTCTGCAAGTGACAATAACAAGATATGACAGTAGGCCTATCACAAATAATCAAATTACCAGAAAAGTAATGAATGTTAATCTAGATTTGATCAACAAATGTGGCCCACATTGGAATAGGCACCTCATGCATATTGACGCATAGACCACTGGTCAAATCAAATCTCTCAAATCTAATTTTGGTTGCTGATTGAATTTCAGCCAGAGCCAGAATGTCAACGTAGATTAACCTATAAAGGTGTGAAGCCTGTTTTTTGTCACACAAATCTCAGCCTCTCGATTGCATGTCCCTGGGAGTATAGCTTAATAACCTACTCCAACAAGCCAGTGTGAGTCACAGTGTAATCTTGGTTACTCACAAGTAAAACTCTCGGGAATGTTGTCACTTCCCAATTAGTCAAGGGGTTGAACCAGTTCCAAACTCTGTGTTCTGGGGCTTGCATCACCGGGAGGAAATCCTGGTTGATTTCTCAACTAAAGCAGTTCCACAGTTCCCTCCTCTCAAGGGACTTCCAAGACATTCTTTACGCATGGAGGAACTGACCACTGATTCCCGGTACCACAGTGGCGTGTATTCATGGATGCCAAGGGAAGCCAGGCTTCCCCAAAAACTTTACAAATATATATTTTTTTAAACATTAAATAATGTATCTTTCATCTCTCTGTGTTTCATAATTTTCCTTCAATTCACAACACGCTGAATGTATCTTACTGGATAAAGCATCCACGTGAGCGAAACAGCGCCCCCTTGTCTCTAAATGTGTAGCCCATCTATCTGATGCTGTCTGGTCAAAAGGAGTATGACATTGTTGCCTCCCTTAGCGTTGAATGCAAGGGAAGCCAGCGAGCATTTGGCCTCCCTTGATAAAATAATATATAAAATAATAGCCAATCAGCGTAAACTGAGAGAGCTCAACTGTGAATGGTCCTGGCGCGCCCCAAAGAAAGTGTCAAGGGTAGCCAGTTTGGATTTGGCTCCACACCAATCACATCACATTAAAAACCAAACGTCATTGACAGAAAAAAACGCAATTGTTGCATCTCGTTGTGTTGTTGTTCTCCGGTGGCAGGCTAGCTTTTTATTTAACCTTTATTTAAGTCATATTTTACAGTGACGGCCTACCCCTGCCACACCCTCCTTTAACCCGGACGACGCTGGGCCAATTGTACGCCACCCTATGGGACTCACGATCACGGCCGGTTGTGATACAGCCCGGGATCGAACCAGGGTCTGTAGTGATGCCTCCAGCACTGAGATGCAGTGCCTAGCTAAAATGGTCCCTTTCCTAAATTAGCAATGGATGGAGATAGGGATTTGAACTTTACTTGGTTTTACTTAATTCTCCGTGCTGGCCAATGATTATACTGCAGATTTTGACGGCGATTCTTGCCTGAGAGGATGGAAGTTCAATATGTGGCTAGATGTAGTAGATGAATCGTTGCCCATGAAAGGAAGTTAGGCTAGCGAGCAAGCATTTTAGCCAGGTAGGCTAGGACAACAAAAACTATAAGTGTGTACTGCATGACAGAGTCATTGACCATTTTGGCAACATGAAAGAGAGGAGGACGGCATTGGCTCCTCTACAAGTAGGTTGAGTCAACATGTTTTTTTCTACTTGCAAGCGCACACACACACACACACACAAATCAGTACCATGGACATACTCATCATATTTACAGTGGGGGAAAAAAGTATTTGATCCCCTGCTGATTTTGTACGTTTGCCCACTTACAAAGAAATGATCAGTCTATAATTTTAATAGTAGGTTTATTTGAACAGTGAGAGACAGAATAACAACAAAAAACTCCAGAAAAACGCATGTCAAAAATGTTATAAAATGATTTGCATTTTAATGAGAGAAATAAGTATTTGACCCCTATGCAAAACATGACTTAGTACTTGGTGGCAAAACCCTTGTTGGCAATCACAGAGGTCAGACGTTTCTTGTAGTTGGCTACCAGGTTTGCACACATCTCAGGAGGGATTAGGTCCCACTCCTCTTTGCAGATCTTCTCCAAGTCATTAAGGTTTCGAGGCTGATGTTTGGCAACTCGAACCTTCAGCTCCCTCCACAGATTTTCTATGGGATTAAGGTCTGGAGACTGGCTAGGCCACTCCAGGACCTTAATGTGCTTCTTCTTGAGCCACTCCTTTGTTGCCTTGGCCGTGTATTTTGGGTCATTGTCATGCTGGAATACCCATCCACGACCCATTTTCAATGCCCTGCCTGAGGGAAGGAGGTTCTCACCCAAGATTTGATGGTACATGGCCCCGTCCATCGTCCCTTTGATGCGGTGAAGTTGTCCTGTCCCCTTAGCAGAAAAACACCCCCAAAGCATAATGTTTCCACCTCCATGTTTGACGGTGGAGATGGTGTTATTGGGGTCATAGGCAGCATTCCTCCTCCTCCAAACACGGCGAGTTGAGTTGATGTCAAAGAGCTCCATTTTGGTCTCATCTGACCACAACACTTTCACCCAGTTGTCCTCTGAGTCATTCAAATGTTCATTGGCAAACTTCAGACGAGCATGTATATGTATTCTTGAGCAGGGGGACCTTGCGGGCGCTGCAGGATTTCAGTCCTCCACGGCGTAGTGTGTTACCAATTGTTTTCTTGGTGACTATGGTCCCAGCTGCCTTGAGATCATTAACAAGATCCTCCCGTGTAGTTCTGGGCTGATTACTCACCGTTCTCATGATCATTGCAACTCCACAAGGTGAAATCTTGCATGGAGCCCCAGGCCGAAGGATATTGACAGTTCTTTTGTGTTTCTTCCATTTGCGAATAATCGCACCAAATGTTGTCACCTTCTCACCAAGCTGTTTGGCGATGGTCTTGTAGCCCATTCTACAATCTTGTCCCTGACATCCTTGGAGAGCTCTTTGGTCTTGGCCATGGTGGAGAGTTTGGAATCTGATTGATTGATTGCTTCTGTGGACAGGTGTCTTTTTTACAGGTAAAAAGCTGTGGTTAGGAGCACTCCCTTTAAGAGTGTGCTCCTAATCTCAGCTCGTTACCTGTATAAAAGACACCTGGGAGCCAAAAATCTTTCTGATTGAGAGGGGGTCAAATACTTATTTCCCTCATTAAAATGCAAATCAATTTATAAAAATTTTTACATGCGTTTTTCTGGATATTTTTGTTGTTATTCGGTCTCTCACTGTTCAAATAAACCTACCATTAAAAGTATAGACTGATCCTTTCTTTGTCAGTGGGCAAACGTACAAAATCAGCAGGGGATCAAATACTTTTTTCCCCCACTGTAGCTTATGTTGATTGGACTAAATTCTGTTTGGTATCTTTTAGTTGTCACTGTATTAGACTAAGCATAGGTGAGTTGATGATGTTGAAATGTTAAAGTTGAAATTGTGCTGGAATATTGGAGGCAGCTCCTGTTTGCAACTTCCGGTAGCCTAACTCCCCATGGTTCTAAATAAAAAGTGAATTAGTAGTCTGAAAAATCGGAAAGATTAACTTGCTTAACCATGCTGTAAGTCATGTAACTGTTTGTTACATGCAAAATGCTTTGTAGACTTCACCGGACAGATGTTGCTCTCCGGTTTTGTGATGACACACAGGTGTGGTTGAATTTATTCTGCCAATGTGTCTTATTTGTCTCAACCTAAAGCCTATATATCACAGTGGCAAGGTATATGAACTAACAGGTTATAGAGCAAACAACGCAATTATCACAACACGGGTTGTAATATGGCAACAACAAAAATGTATATGGCTACTCAGACAGCACAATGTAATATCAATTAGAGGTCCACCGATTATGATTTTTCAACGGCGATACCGATACCGACTATAATAATAAATAAATAGGCAAATCAGTGGCCAAAAATACCGATTACCGATTGTTATGAAAACTTGAAATCGGCCCTAATTAAATCGGCCATTCCGATTAATCGGTCGACCTCTAATATCAATAGGTTAGGCTACTAAATGATACTCTAATTTTCTCTACATCCATCATGAGGTTGCTACAACCTAAGCCTATGAATAACATTTTACAACGTAGGTGCACAGGCGGAGAGAAATTTGAGTA
This sequence comes from Salmo trutta, assembly GCF_901001165.1. NCBI lineage: Eukaryota > Metazoa > Chordata > Actinopteri > Salmoniformes > Salmonidae > Salmo > Salmo trutta. The sequence goes on along the minus strand of NC_042960.1, from coordinate 32,124,617 downwards.
ATCAAGGTGACAGACTGTGACACATTCAATACCACCTTGTACACTCTTGCCTGCATCTACTGTAGCTGATCTAGGGTGTAATCATTAGTCCAACAGTTGCAAACAAGAGTTTCTACTGGACAAATTCAGTTATGTTTCTCCACCGTTTTGTTCTGTTTGCTTCCGTTTAAGAAAGGTTTTTCAACAGAATCGACAGAATGAATACACCCCTGATCACACGCAAGAATAATTCACTTTCATATCGGGATGTGCCTGAATAGTCGGACAAAACGAGTATCGTAACAGATATGGGACATTTTCTGGATACGATTAAGATCCGAGTATTTTTTGTAATTATCCGTGATTGGGGGGGAAAAGGTTATTTTCGGGTGCCAGCAAGCATCTTTTTCATGTCAGTCATTCACAGAGTTTCTAAGCCATACCGTACTGTCTTTGAGTCATTCATGCGCGGTCTAAATAACTAAACTGGCTAGTTTGCCTGTCTGTAAAGAGAAGGGCGGGGTGTACGTTGATCCTGCTGCTCTGATTGGATAGAGTGAAGTTGTATTTCTCTGTCCACTAGCATCATAAATTCACCCGATCGCTTTTCCTTGCATGTTTTCAGTCTTATCATTTACATTGCAGCTGCCTGTTACTATGATAAATCACATGGCAAGGATGTTGCTGTCAAGCTATCAACAACGTGCATAATATCTAACAAGTGGTGCAAGGGTACCGAGAAAAAATAGGAAACTAATGCGCATTCTAACTGAGTGACAGCAAACTTGTTAACCCGCTGCATGATTGGGACACAAACACAGACAGACACACCCACCCTTCTCCAGCTAGGTAACATTGCATCCCTCTCTGTTTGAGCCAGGTGTTTGAGTAAGATAAACTAGCTAGCTGCATTCACTAGCTAAGTAAGTGAAAGTGAAAAAAATAAGAAATATAGCTCTCTCTCTCTTCCGTTCCTTCATTTTTGAAGAAATTAATTTGTTCAAACATGTTCAACTATTGTCTTTCTCTCTCTTTGAGTCAATTACTCACCACACTTTATGCACTGCAGTGCTAGCTAGCTGTAGCTCATGCTTTCAGTAGTACATTCATTATCTGATCCTTTGATTGGGTGACAACATGTCAGTTCATGAAGGAGGGGTCTGATAGGTTGGAGGATGTCCTTCGGAAGTTGTCATAATTACTGTGTATGTCTATGGAAGGGGGTGAGAACCACAAGCCTCCTAGGGTTTGTATTGAAGTCAAGGACGGAAGCTAGCTGTCCTCCGGCTACAACATGGTGCCACCCTACAGAGTGCTGTTGAGGCTACTGTAGACCTTCATTGCAAAACAGTGTGTTTTAATCAATTATTAGTTTTATCTAAAAAGGTTAACTTTAACGTTTCACTATTTCACAATTTTTTATAAAAACTAACTTTCTTCCAAAATGAAGGAAAAGCAAGAGAGAGAGCGCTATATTTGGTTGTATTTGTTTTCACTTTCACTTAGCTAGCAGATGCAGCTATCTAGTTTAGCCTACTCAGACACCTGGCTAAAACAGAGATGGATGCTATGTTAGCTAGCTGGCTATGGCTATCCAACACTGGAACTCTTCCAAGTCAAGGTAAGCTTTTGGTTTTATTAATTTATTGCCACCAGTGTAACTGCTAAACTGATTTCTGACCGTACACTGTACTGCTTGATTGTAGCGGGTTAACTAACACGTTAGTTCAAGTAGCTATGTTGACTATGACATTAATATGGTGACAACGATGTAGGCTATGTGTAGCAGTTAGCGGTCATGATATGGTTTGGAAAGGTTTTACCGTCTGGTCACAGACAGCTGATGTGTCGTGCACTGAAGTCCACAAGCGAAGAGAAAAAGTGAGAGGAGAGGGCGTGATCATGCTGTTTTTATGTGGCCGCTATGAATTTGTCCAATAGAAAGTCTCATTTTCAACTTTTGGACTAATGATTACGCCCTAGATCAGTTAGATGTGCACCTACGTTGTAAACTTTCATTCATTGGCTAGGTTGTAGCAACCTCATGATGAGTATCATGTAGTAGCCTAAACCTATCGATGTTACATTGAGCTGGGTGAATGGAATATAAATGACAGTCATCGGCACCGACTGCCACTGACCCACACACACACACACACACACACACACACACACACACACACACACATCTGCTGCTACCAGTCTCTTGTTATGATCGATAAATACTGCAAAATTTAAACACACGCCCCCAATCACCCCTTCCTGTAAATATGAGAGGATGACAACAGTAGTAGGCTTGATTACCAACAACGATGAGACATCCTACAGGGAGGAGGTGAGGGCTCTGGGAGTGTTGTGCCAGGAAAATAACCTCCCACTCAACGTCAACAAAACTAAGGAGATGATCGTGGACTTCAGGAAAGAGCAGAGGGAGCACCCCCTTATCCACATCGACGGGACCGCAGTGGAGAAGGTGGAAAGCTTCAAGTTCCTCGGCGTACATATCACTTCCAAACTGAAATGGTCCACCCACACAGACAGTGTGGTGAAGAAGGCGCCTCTTCAACCTCAGAAGGCAAAAGAAATTTGGCTTAACACCTAAAACCATTACAAACTTTTACAGATGCATAATTGAGAGCATCCTGTCGGGCTGTACCACCACCTGGTACGGCAACTGCACCTCCCGAAACCGCAAAGCTCTACCGAGGGTGGTGCAGTCTGCCCAATGCATTACCGGGGGCAAAATTCCTGCCCTCATGGACACCTACAGCACCCGATGCCATAGGAAAGCCAAAATGATCATCAAGGACATCAACCACCAGAGCACCTGCCTGTTCATCCCGCTATCATCCAGAAGGCGAGGTCAGTACAGGTGCATCAAAGCTGGGACCGAGAGACTGGAAAACAGCTTCTATCTCAAGGCCATCAGACTGCTAAACAGCCATCACTAGCACATCAGAGGCTATAGGAGATGCCTATAGACATAGATTAGGAATCACTGGCCACTTTTAGAAATGGATCACTAGCCACTTTAATCATGTTTCCGTATCGAGCATTACTCATGCATATGTATAAACTGCACTCCACAATATTCTATGTTATCTTAGTCACTTTTAAATTGTGTTTACATATTGTATCACCCATCTCATATGACCAATACATTTGATTTGAATATAGGACTATAAATTGTGCATTCCTGTATTATACTTATGTTTTCTTATTATTGTTGCATTGTCGAGAATGAACATGCAAGTAAACAATTCGTGGACGTGTATACCATGTGTATCCCGTACATACGACTAATAAAACTTCAAACTTGAAATTGCAAATGGCTATAAGAGTTTGTTTTACTTACAATCTTTAACCAAAAATAAATGTAGGCCTATGCATATATAGGCTATAGGCAAACAGCCTGGATAAATGAGAAGACTCAAACAAAGGCATTTGTTTAAACACTTTATAGATAAGCAGAAACAAATCTGCAGTAGCCTTTCTGCCCAGTTGAGAGACTTCAAGAGAGATCAAGATGAGGATCCGCTTGCGTTCTCACACCTGGACCACAAATATTCATAGCATGTTGTGGTGATCTTGAGAGTAGCGGATAGTAGTCTAGGTTATATCTCACCAAAAAAAATGTCGAAGTGATAAAGAATTAATAGTTTTCCTTACTTGATATCTTGGTTCCTCTCTGAATCGCCAGTGTCCCGCACAGTAACCGATAGTTATCCGGTCCGCGAATCACTAGGGTACAAATACCGAACTTTGAGTCTTTATAAGTAGCCGAAAGTTTGCCTAGATCTATCACAAATACAAATGAGAGATAATACGTTACTTTGTTATAGACTGTATAAAAAATAACGGTTATAACGTTGTTGGAAGGCAGCTACAGTTCGTTATCATTGAAGTCCGGTGTGTCTCACCAGAGCTGTCCCCTAAACCCGACATGAAGGTTACTGAAAGGCGCCACAACGAACGCTATACTCTATTTAGAGAAGGGAGTGGCATAGTTATGGGCGAGCCAATACCGTCACCGGAACTACCCCGCACCAAATAATAACACTTGCAATACGCATTAAAAGCACTATTATAATAACAAAACATGTTCAATACAACATAACATCATTAACAAATCACAATTAAGTAGTAGTTAGTCTAATAAAAATACAACGTATTAATATAATTTTGCCCCATAGGCATTTACAATAACATAATCATTAATAACGGGCACAATTATCATGAAATTGCTTTTGACTACGATGTCACATTATTAAAATGGAAAAAGGTTCATTATGTATAGGCCTATATTTACCTTACATCAGTGGAGTGATCTCATCCTCAAGGTGATGTCATAGGACAATTTCATAGCTGATTCATGGAAAGTTTGTAGCTTCAGTAAACATTTCGTATTTTGTGTACTTAATGGGTAACTGAAAGGTATAGTCTACACGTGTAATACATGGTAGTGGTGTTAGTCTAACTGGCATATAGTAGACAGGAATAATAATTAATATTTTGACCATATTATTCTAAAGGGATGCATGCTTATGGACTAATGTTAACCCTGAGGTGATGGTTATTTATCACGTTATTCTATAATATTCATCATATTCCCTTGAAGTTCCCTTCAAATCTTCTTCTAAAAACTACCTGGGTGATAGCTATTGTAGCTATTATTGTCGGATAAAGCATAAATCGAATGATTACATTGATGTGTTGCATCACCCAAAACAAAGATCGGGGAAGAAGAAGCAAGGACACCAAACCTCCAGGCTCTGTTTTACTGTTCTCTGCAAAATATCAAGAGACAACCCTGCCTGGAATTGAACAATTATCCTCGCCCTACGGAGGTGGGTGGCTGATTGATTATATTTGAGTACACAATTCCTTGCTTTCACCAAAGTACAATTTCAGTCCTGAGCAACCTGAACAACCCATTTAAAATCCGTCCATCCCAGATCCAGTAGTGTCGCTAGATCCGAAAGTAAATAGACAGACAGGGCGTATATCAGGGTCTCAATGCCTGGCATGGAGGGACAGTCCCAGCCGGTCCAATTTCTCAAAGAGCCACTGCAGTCGGTCAGATAGATTTCTCATCAGTGTTGAAGTCCTGAAACTAGTTTCTCTCACCATAGTAACTGGCCAAAAGCACAGTGTAGACCACAGATCAAAGGAGAGGGAAGAAGTTCCCACAGCCTAAAGTATGAAGCTTATCTCTTCGATCTCCGTAGACTAATTCTTCAGACTAGAAACATATTTATTTGATCAAACAGGTGTTTTATTATACTTGCAAGTGACAGAAATGATTCTGAACAGTGCATCCTCTCACAGTGTACGCACACACACACACACACACACACACACACACACACACACAGAGAGACCTAACTAATCATGATAAATATCGGATCACATGACAAATGTACATAATAGGTAATATGCATATCAGAGTAAATAAGTATCCTATCTCTACCTGGTCTTTTGTGAGGCATTAGAGACTACATGTGGATAATAATAATTGGTCTAGGATAATTAATCTCTAATTCTCTGGGTGATTCAGTATGAGGCACACAGCCAAAGCAGAGGTAGGTGTCTGTTCTCAGCAGGTTGTTTGTTCCCTGACAGAGATGACAGTCTGCTTTATCAGTGAAACACAGTGTGACGCCTGGAGCCTAGTCCTTGTGTTACAAAAGACTGTTTTGCACGTAAGGACACAAAACAATTTGTCCACCTTTTCACAAAACCTTCTAAATGTTGTCCTTGTCTTACAGTAAGCAGATGTGGTTGCATTGTAAAGTTTGACTTTGGCAGTTCTTCGTCAGGTAATGTGTCTCTGTGTGTGTGTGTTTCAAGATTCTACGTTTATTCGTGACATGCACAGGATACAACAGGTGTAAAACAGTACCGTGAAATTCTTACTTGAGAGCTCTTGCAGTGATAATAATAATAACATAGATAATAAGACATAACATTTTAGTTTAAACACACAGAGGAAGTACAATATAACTTGAAGAAACATGAGAATGCAAGTATATACAGGTCAGTGTGCAATGGCTGTCTGAAGAGAGAGTGGACCAAAACGCAGCGGAGTTAGTGTTCATCATATTTAATTCTTAAACGGAACACTATACAACTACAAAACAAGAAACTGACAGCCAAACAGTCCTATCAGGTGAAACACAATGACAGAAACAATTACCCACCAAAACCCCAACGGAAAAACATGCACTTATGTGTGATTCCCAATCAACAACAACGAACTTCAGCTGTGCCTGATTGGGAGCCACACACGGCCCAAAACAAAGAAATACAAAAACATAGAAAAAGAACATAGAACGCCCACCCAATGTAACACCTCTGGCCTAACCAAAATAAAGAACAAAAAACCCCTCTCTATGGCCAGGGCGTTACACAGTGCCAGTACCTTATTCAATGTGCAGGTTACTGGAGTGATTGAGGTTTATACATACAACATGACTGGTAGTAGGATATACATTGCCTTCAGAAAGGATTCTCACCCCTTGACTTTTCCCACATTTTGTTGTGTTACAGCCTGAAGTTAACATTTATTAAATGGAGATGTTGTGTCACTGGCCTAGACACAATGCCCCATGATGTCCAAGTAGAATTACGTTTTTATACATTTTTTTCCAATTAATGAATTATTAATGCTTACCAAGACAATATTGAATGTTCCTGACTGGCCTAGTTACAGTTTTGACTTAAACCGGCTTAAAAATCTATGGCAAGACTCGCAAATGGCTGTCTAGCAATGATTAACAACAAACTTGACAGAGCTTAAAGAATTTTAAAAAGAATAATGTACAAATATTGTACAATCCAGGTGTGCACATCTCTGTAATTGCTGCCAAAGGTGATTCTAACATGTATCCTGACGGGCTGCATCACCGCTTGGTACGGCAACTGCACTGCTTGCAACCGCAGGGCTCTCCAGAAGGTGGTGCGGTCTGCCCAACGCATCACCGGGGTCAAACTACCTGACCTCAAGGACACCTATAGCACCCGATGTCACAGGAAGGCCAAAAAGATAATTAAGGTGCATCAAAGCTGGGACCGAGAGACTGAAAAACAGCTTCTATCTCGAGGCCATCAGTGTTAAATAGCCATCACTAGCCGGCTTCCACTCGGTTACGCAACCTTGCACCTTAGAGGCTGCTGCTCTATATACGTAGACTTGGAATCATTGGCCACTTTAATAATGGTACACTAGTCACTTTAATAATGTTTCCATACTGCTTTACTCATCTCATATGTATATACTGTATTTTATTCTACTGTATTTTAGTCAATGCCACTAAGACATTGCTCGATCTAATATTTATATATTTCTTAATTCTGTTCTTTTACTTTAGATTTGTGTGTATTGTTGTGAATTGTTAGATACCACTGCACTGTTGGAGCTAGGAACACAAGCATTTCGCTACACCCGCAATAACATCTGCAAAATATGTGTATGTGACCAACAACATTTTATTTAATTGAATTTAGAATTTCACCTTGTTCCTATATTGTTCTTCTGTCTGTTTGATGACTCTGTGGAGGTTGTAGCGGGACTTCTTGTAAGTGTTTGTGTCAGCCATAGCCTTGGTGTTGGCTGTGATAGCCCAGTGTGCGGTAGCTCTGTCCTTCAGCTCTGTGTTATTCCAGGGCTTTTGATTGCAAACTTTCATCACAGGCAACAAGAAAAGCAGCCTCCGGGTGCATGGTTTCCTGCTTGTTGATAGCCTTGTTAAGTTCATTAAGTGCCAGTATGTATTTGTAGTCCTGAGGTGGAATATACATTGAGCATACCAAACATTAAGAACATCTTTTGTCAGGGCATGGACTCCACAAGGTGTTGAAGCATTCCATAGGGATGCTGGCTCATGTTTCCTCCAATGCTGCCCACTGTTGAGACGTATGTAGCAGGATCTACAGTCAATCACGGACTACAGAAAGAAAACCAGCCCCATCGCGGACACCGATGTCTTGCTCCTAGACCAACTAAACAACTTCTTTGCTCGCTTTGAGGATAATACAGTGCCACTGACACGGCCCGCTACAAAAACCTGCGGGCTCTCCTTCACCGCAGCCAACGTGAGTAAAACATTTAAAGGTGTTAACCCTCGCAAGGCTGCTGGCCCAGACGGCATCCCTAGCCACGTCCTCAGAGCATGCGCAGACCAGCTAACTGGTGTGTTTACAGACATATTCAATCAATCCCTATCTCAGTCTGCTGTTCCCACATGCTTCAAGAGGGCCACCATTGTTCCTGTTCCCAAGACAGCTAAGGTAACTGAGCTAAACAACTATCGCCCTGTAGCATTCACATCCGTCATCATGAAGTGCTTTGAGAGACTAGTTAAGGATTATATCACCTCCACCCTACCTGATGCCCTAGACCCACTCCAATTTGCTTACCGCCCCAATAGGTCCACAGACGACGCAATCGCAATCACACTGCACACTGCCCTAACCCATCTGGACAAGAGGAATACCTATGTAAGAATTCTGTTCATCACCCAGCTGGCTTAGTATGGAGCGTGAGGAGTGTCACCCCTTCTCTATTGGTGCTGTGATTTTGCCACCTGTCAATCTGGAGATGTCACTTTACCGTAACAATCCTATTATACATAGCACAGTCCGAATCTGGAAGCAAATTAAAGTCCACTTTGATCTTAGACCAATATCATTCATGCTTCCTGTTGCCAGGAATCCCTCCTTTGCCCCCTCTAACCTTGATAACACCTTTGAGCGATGAGGAGAGTTGGGGATAAGTACCATAGGGGATTTATATATAGGAGGGACCTTTGCTTCCTTTGAATCGCTGAGGGAAACTTATAATCTTCCCAGAAGTAACTTTTTCAGATACCTACAGATTAGAGACTATTTTAGAAAACACCTCCCAACGTTTGGGAATGCTAAACCTTCCATGTTTGACGGATGCATAAAAATATGCCCCACCTCAGACAAACTGATATCTCGTATATATGACGCTTTTCGATCTGTTAGCGCACCCTCTACTGATGCCATTAAGGCAAAATGGGAGGAAGAACTAGGGACTGATATTTCGGTGGCAGACTGGGAGGACAGCTTGGAGTATATACACACCTGCTCCATTAACTTCCGACATTGTCTCATACAATTCAAGGTACTACACAGATTACACTATTCCAAAACCAAACTGCATAGGATATTTCCTGGTACATCCCGTATGTGTGATAAATGTCAGGCTGAGCAGGGTACACCACTCCACTGCTTTGCCCTATGCTCTAACTTGTATGGGTATTGGTGTGGAATTCTTGGGGTCCTCTCTGAAGTTCTGGAGACTTCAATAGATCCAGACCCGCTTCTGATAATCCTGGGAGTGTCCGATTCCCTAAAAGGATTAACCAACTCCCAAAAACAACTCATCACTTACAGTCTCATTTCGGCAAAAAAATGTATCTTGTTGTTTTGGAAAAGGAGGGAAGCGCCCTCTACCAAATTATGGCTCAGCGAATTGGCAAACACTGTACACTTAGAAAGAATTAGATATATTCTGAACAATAAATTATCAACATTTGATCAAATCTGGCAGCCTTTCCTCTCTTACTTGGACCAGTCGGCGCTGTGAATTTGCACTTTTTAAACGCACTCTCAATTGTCATATGGTAATCTACCTTTGGGCAGCATGTGCTGGCCCCGCCACCCGAGCAGTTGGGAGGGGAATAGGGTGGAATAAGGGGGGGATAAAGGGGGGTATAAGTGGGGGGTTACATCGACCCTTTGTCTTTCTACCTGTCCTTGTTCTGTATGTCTTATTTTGTAATATTTGTTTTGTGCCCAGAACTCTGGGTCTTGGTTAATGTCTGTTCTCTTATGTTTAGATAAGAACTGTAAACTTTTATACCTATACACCATTCTTGTGTGTGTGTTCAATAAAAAATATTTGAATGTGAAAAAATGAATTAAATTAAAAAAATAAAACAAATTCTGTTTATCAATTACATCTCAGCATTCAACACCATAGTACCCTCCAAACTCGTCACTTGCACACATGCACAATCGAGAGCATCCTGTCGGGCTGTATCATCGCCTGGTACTGCTCTGCCCACAACCGTAAGGCTCTCCAGAGGGTAGTGAGGTCTGCACAATGCATCACCGGGGGCAAACTACCTGCCCTCAGGACACCTACAGCACCCGATGTCACAGGAAGGCCAAAAAGATCATCAAGGACAACAACCACCTGAGCCACTGCCTGTTCACCCCGCTATCATCCAGAAGGCAAGGTCAGTACAGGTGCATCAAAGCTGGGACCGAGAGACTGAAAAACAGCTTCTATCTCAAGGCCATCAGACTGTTAAACGGCCGTCACTAACATTGAGTGGCTGCTGCCAACATACAGACTCAATCTCTAGCCACTTTAATAATTAATAATTGATGTAATAAATGTATCACTAGTCACTTAAACAATGCCACTTTATATAATGTTTACATACCCTACATTACTCATCTCATATGTATATACTGTACTCTATACCATATACTGCATCTTGCCCTATGCCGTTCGGCCATCGCTCACCCATATATTTATATGTACATATTCTTAATCATTCCTTTACACTAGTGTGTATAAGGTAGTTGTTGTGAAATTGTTAGATAACTTGTTAGATATTACTGCACAGCTGGAACTAGAAGCACAAGCTTTTCGCTACACTCACCTTAACATCTGCTAACTATGTGCATGTGACCAATAAAATTTGATTTGATTTGATTTGGCTGGATGTCCTTTGGGTGGTGGACCATTCTTGATACACACAGGAAACTATTGACCATGAAAAACCCAGCAGCATTGCAGTTCTTCACACAAACCGGTGCGCCTGCACTTACCCCGTTCAAAGGCACATGAATCTTTTGTCTTGTCCATTTACCCTTTGAATGGTACACAAACTCACAGCAACACCATCATCCCAGAAACCCTAGACCCACTCCAACTTGCATACCGCCCCAACAGATGACGCAATCTCTATTGCACTCAACACTATCCTTTCCAACCTGGACAAAAGGAACACAAAAGGAACACGTGAGAATGCTGTTTATTGACTACAGCTCAGCGTTCACACCATAGTGCCCTCAAAGCTCATCACTAAGCTAAGGACACTGAGACTAAACACCTCCCTCTGCAACTGAATCCTGGACTTCCTGACGGGCCGCCCCCCAGGTGGTAAGGGTAGGCAACAACACGTCTGCCACGTCGATCCTCAACACGGGGGCCCCTCAGAGGGCGATCTTAGTCCCCTCCTGTACTCCCTGTTTACCCATGACTGCGTGGCCAAGACGACACCATCATTAAGTTTGCCGAGGACACAACGGTGGTAGACCTGATCACCGACAACGATGAGACAACCTATAGGGAGGAGGTCAGACACCTGGCAGTGTGGTGCCAGGACAACAACCTCTCCCTCAACGTGATCAAGACAAAGGAAATGATCGTGGACTACAGAAAAAGGAGAGCAGAGCACTCCCCCATTCTCACTGATGGGGCTGTAGTAGAGCAGGTTGAGAGCTTCAAGTTCCTAGGTGTCCACATCACCAACGAATTATCATGGTCCAAACACACCAAGACGGCCCGACAACGCCTATTCTCTTCAAGAGACTGAAAAGATTTTGCATGGGTCCTCAGATCCTCAAAAAGTTCTATAGCTGCACCATCGAGAGCATCCTGACTGGTTGCATCACTGCCTGGTATGGCAACTGCTCGGCCTCCGACTGTAAGGCACTACAGAGGGTAGTGCGTATGACCCAGTACATAACTAGGGCCAAGTTTTCTGCCATCCAGGACCTCTATACCAGCTGGTGTCAGAGGAAGGCCCTAAAAATTGGCATAGACTCCAGCCACCCTAGTCATGTTCTCTCTACTACCGCACGGCAAGCGGAACCAAAGTGCCAAGTCCAGGTCCAAAAGGCTTCTTAACAGCTTCTACCACCAAGCCATAAGACTGCTGAACAGCTAATCAAATGGCTACCCGGACTATTTGCATTGATTGACCCCCTCCACCGCCTTTTTTACGCAGCTGCTACTCACTTTTTATTATCTATTATCTATCTAGTCACTTTACCCCAAACTACATGTACATATTGCCTCAATTACCTGAACTAACCTGTACCCCCGCACATTGACTCGGTACTGGTACCCCCTGTATATAGCCTCCTTATTGTTATTTTATTGTTGCTCTTTTATTTTTTTGTTTAGTTTATTTAGTAAATATTTTCTTAACTCTTATTTTTCTTAAACTGCATTGTTGGATAAGGGCTTGTAAGTAAGCATTTCACGTTAAGTTCTACACCTGTTGTATTCAGCGCATGTGACAAATAATCCGATTTGATGTACACAATCCACATCTCAATTGTCTCAAGGCTTAAAATCCTCCTTTAACCTGTCTACCCCACCTTCATCTACACTGATTGAAGTGGATTTAACAAGTGACATCAATAATGGATCACAGCTTTCACCTGGATTCACCTGGTCAGTGTATGTCATGGAAAGAGCAGGTGTTCTTAATGCATAAGTGTTGCTCTCCACTTTCTGGAGGACCGAGTTTTGAAATCAGTGGAAATTGAGTATGATCGCTAAGGAGATGGAGAAAACACCTGTCTCCGGATTACATCTTCAAACTAAGGGCAGCCATGGCATCCGTGACAAGGAGAAGCTTCCATCCAAGATGTACACAGGTAAGATGGTCTAACTAGCTACATTTTCAGATATGACACGTTTCTAATTTTGACAGAAAGTCGTTTTCATTTCAAGTTAAAGTGTGCTGTTAGCTAGCTAACGTTAGTTGGCTGGCTCACTAGCTAACATTACATGCATGATCTTATTATTCGTATCTCAGAGCCTTTTGCTTTGCTAGTTATAGCCTAATGTTAGCTAGCTAACATTGAACCTGGTTGGTTAGCTACCTGTAGATTCATGCAGGGTACTAACACCATGAGTTGGGATTATGGTTCATTGTTTACCTAGTTAGCTACATGGCTTAACAAAAGACTCCACCATGCAAGTAACCATTTCAATAGAATGTCACTGCAACAACTGATAGACGTAGCTGTTAAATTCGCCCTAGTGCAGAATAACTGATGAATTTACAATTGCTCAACACAGGTTGAATATGGCCGGTGTCAGAATTGCCAGCAGTATGGTTGCAGTCACCAACTCTCTGGATAACATAAAAACAGCCTAACCAGCTCTGCTAGGGCAAGTAAAATGGTCAGTGAGCTGTTCTCTCAGTTGTGTCTGGAAGTAGCTAGCAAGCTAGCCAACATTAGCCAGTTTGCTTGGGTGCTTGACTGCTGCTGTTAGGACAGAACGCTCGGATCAACCCTTAAAGAGATGGGTGAGGCTAAGCTTAAGAGGGTGTGAACAATGCTGAATGGGTGTAGACAAAGAAGAGCTCTCCAGTAGGTACCAAATGATTCAAAGGCAATTTTCTCTAAAGTGAGGTTACAAGTTTATCAACTTTCAAAGCAGAGTGGCCTCCCGGGTGGTGCAGGGGTCTAAGGCACTGCATCGCAGTGCTAGCTGTGCCACCAGACTCTGGGTTCGAGCCCAGGCTTTGTCGCAGCCGGCTGTGACCGGGAGGCCCATGGGGCAGCGCACAATTGGCCCAGCGTCATCCGGGTTAGGGAGGGTTTGGCCGGCAGGGATATCCTTGTCTTGTTGTACAGTAGCGACTCCTGTGGTGGGCCGGGTGCAGTGCACGCTGACCAGGTCGCCAGTTGTACAGTGTTTCCTCTGACACATTGGTGCAGCTGGCTTCTGGGTTGGATGTGCATTGTGTCAAGAAGCAGGTTGGGTTGTGTTTCGGAGGACGCATGGCTCTTGACCTTCGCCTCTCCTGAGTCCGTACGTGAGTTGCAGCGATGAGACAAGACTGTAACTATTACCAATTGGGGAGAAAAAAGGGGTAAAAAATACAAACTTTCAAAGCATAATTACTTTCCCATTGTTCCTCAAATGCAGTGTATGATATACCATTTTGTAGCTCTGTGTCTCTTTAAAATGTTAAGACCGAATCAAGGCTTGTAATAGCAAAAGGGTTGAATACTTATTGACTTAAGACATTTCAGCTTTTCATTTTTTATTAATTTGTACACATTCTGAAAACATAAATCCACTTTGACATTATGGGGTATTGTGTGTAGGCCAGTGACACAAAATCTCAATTTAATCCATTTTAAATTCAGGCTGTAACACAACAAAATGTTGAAAAAGGCACTGTTTCTACTGTATGTCATCAAGGGGTAGGAAGAAACTAAAGGCAGACAAAGCCTGCAACTCCTATACTTGTCTATATTAACACCACGATTCCACACAGTACTCACCGAGACATTTACCAATGTAAATACGTTAGCTTGTTAGCTTGTGGGGTGGGTTTCCCAAAAGCATAAAGATCATTTTTAGCATCAAGATCATCATCAGTCCATCATACCATTAAGCCCGTAACTGGAACATAATTCCCTTTTTAATTCACCTTTTCTCTCCACACGTATTCTGACCTTGAATATAACAATGAGAATAGCATGCTGTACACTGGCTATTCTTTTGGGGTGGAGATTAAAACCTGTTGGGGATAGGGGGCAGTATTTGCACGGCCGGATAAAAAACGTACCCAATTTAATCTGGTTACTACTCCTGCCCAGTAACTAGAATATGCATATAATTGTTTGATTTGGATAGAAAACACCCTAAAGTTTCTAAAACTGTTTGAATGGTGTCTGTGAGTATAACACAACTCATTTGGCAGGCCAAAACCTGAGAAGATTCCAAACAGGAAGCGCTCTCTCTGAACATTTCAAGGCCTTCTTGATCATCTCTAACCAAAACAGGGGATCTCTGGCATAACGTGACATTTTCTAACGCTCCCATAGGCTCTCAGAAGGCGCCAGAACGATGAATGGTGGCTTTGCAGGCCATGGCTGAAAAACATTAGCGCATTTCGTAAGTGGTCGATCTGAGGACAATGAGACTGGAGGCGCGTGCACGAGCCGACACCATGTTTATTTTCTTTCTCTTTGAATGAAAACAACGACTCCCGGTCGGAATATTATCGCTTTTTTACGAGAAAAATAGCATAAAAATTGATTTTAAACAGCGTTTGACATGCTTCGAAGTACGGTAATGGAACATTTTGAATTTTTTTGTCACGAAACGCGTCGGGCCCGTCACCCTTCTTTACCCTTCGGATAGTGTCTTGAACGCACGAACAAAACGCCGCTATTTGGATATAACTATGGATTATTTGGAACCAAACCAACATTTGTTATTGAAGTAGAAGTCCTGGGAGTGCATTGACGAAGAACAGAAAAGGTAATCAAACTTTTCTAATAGTAAATCGGAGTTGTGTCAAAAATAGCTAGCCTGTGATGGCCGGGCTATCTACTCAGAATATTGCAAAATGAGCTTTCACCGAAAAGCTATTTTAAAATCGGACATAGCGAGTGCATAAAGGAGTTCTGTATCTATAATTCTTAAAATAATTGTTATGTTTTTTGTGAACGTTTATCGTGAGTAATTTAGTAAATTCACCGGAAGTGTTCGGTGGGAATGCTAGTCACATGCTAGTCACATGCTAATGTAAAAAGCTGGTTTTTGATATAAATATGAACTTGATTGAACAAAACATGCATGTATTGTATAACATAATGTCCTAGGATTGTCATCTGATGAAGATCATCAAAGGTTAGTGCTGCATTTAGCTGTGGTTTGGGTTTATGTGACATTATATGCTAGCTTGAAAAATGATTATTTCTGGCTGGTACTCTGCTGACATAATCTAATGTTTTGCTTTCGTTGTAAAGCCTTTTTGAAATCGGACAGTGTGGTTAGATTAACGAGAGTCTTGTCTTTAAAATGGTGTAAAATAGTCATATGTTTGAGAAATTGAAGTAATAGCATTTCTAAGGTATTTGAATATCGCGCCACGGGATTCCACTGGCTGTTGAGTAGGTGGGACGCAAGCGTCCCACTGGCCCAGAGAGGTTATTAAGGTGTGTTTAAAAATAGGTCTACATATTCTGGCCTGGACGTAATTCTCTCATGATTATACCACCTTTACATGCGAGGAAACAATGAATAAATGTCACATCCTGATCTGTTTCACCTGTCTTGTTCTTGTCTTCACCCCCCACCAGGTGTCTCCCATTTTTTCCCATTATCCCCTCTGAATTTATACCTGCGTTTTTTGTTTGTCTGTTGCCAGTTCATCTTGTCTTGTCAGGTCATTCCAGCGTGTTTCCCATTTTTTCTGTTTCTCAAGTTTTGTTTTCTAGTCTTCCCGGTTCTGACCATTATGCCTGCCCCGACCCTGAGCCTGCCTGCTATTCTGTCCCTGATTTACTCTGACTTGGATTACTGACCTCTGTCTGCCCTTAACCTGCCATTTGCCTGCCCCCTGTTTTAAAATACATTTCTGAGATTATAACTGTCTGCTTCCTGTGTCTGCATCTGGGTCTTATCCTGAGTTGTGATAGTACGAATTGGCGATGACTGACCCGGCAGACTGGGACCAGCTCTGCAACGCTGTCTCCTCCCAAGGAGCCACCATTGGAAGACAAGGAGCTACTTCAAAACCTTATGAAAGCACTCCAGATCTTAGCGGAAATCCAATACCATGCTTTCAATGCATTGCTGGAGCAATTCCACCGATTATCTACTAGGCAGCAAGCCACTACGGTAACCCCCAGACTCTCAGTAATCCCGCTACCAGCAGCGCTTATACCCAGCCTACTCCGGCTACCTGGGAACCCCGCTTACCTCCTTCGGAGCGCTACGCTGAAGATTCAGGAACCTGCCGGGCATTTCTCTCCCAGTGCTCCCTCATCTTCAAGCTGCAGCCCTCTTCGTTTAACTCGGATCGCTAGAAGATAGCGTACCTGATAACGCTGATGTCCGGGAGGGCACGCTACCCGGGTGTCGGAGTTGGGATTATCCACACAACCCCTCTCCATTCCCATGAATGTCAGAGCACTGGATGGTACTACATAGAGCCATGACTACATGGAACTCTATTCCACATCAAGTAACTAATGCAAGCAGTAAAATTTGATTTAAAAAACTGATAAAAATACACCTTATGGAACAGCGGGGACTGTGAAACAACACAAACATGGGCACAGACACATGCATACACACACTCACACGATAACATACACACTACACACACGTGGTAGTGGTGGAGTAGAGGCCTGAGGGCACACAGTGTGTTGTGAAATCTGTTAATGTATTGTAATGTTTTTAAAATTGTACAAACTGCCTTCATTTTGATGTGACAGCAGCTAATGGGGATCCAAAATATAAACAAATACATTGATCCCTAATATTTTGAACCGTTTTCTCCATATATTCTAGGAAGTCTGTCGATAAAATTTGAATTAAAGGAACACCAAATTTAAGGGTATGGCTTTAGGGCTCCCGAGTGCCGCAGTGGTCTAAGTCACTGCATCTCAGTGCTAGAGGCGTCCCTGCGGACCCTGGTTCAATTCCAGGCTGTATCACAACCGGCTGTGATTGGAAGTGCCATAGGGTGGCGCACAATTGGCCCAGTGTTGTTAGGGTTTGGCTGGGGTAGGTCGTCATTGTAAATAAGAATTTGTTCTTTACTGACTTGCCTAGTTAAATAAAGGTTAAATATAAATAATAGATACAGTAAATGTACTGGAAACCCTATTGAACGAAAACTCCACGAGAAAATCTGTTGGCCAGCAAGCGGGAGGATTTTCAGCAGTTGAATTCAATTTTTTCAGCACGCACTAGGGAACCACGCCTGCAAAGCCTGTTACACACCTCGATAAGGTAAGTCTGAATACCAACACTGAGAATTGCGTAGGAAAGGTGTGCGTTTGTCTGAATTAGGTCCCACGTGCATAGTAAAACAAATAAACACTTGAAACAAATAAACACTATAAGACCATTCAACATGGTAGCTTGTGTAGCCTGCAGTGTATAGTTCACTCTCAGTAGGCTACACACAATCATGGTTTGGATTTGATTTGATCTAGGAGGGAGACAGCTGTCAAAGAGCATGTGTGAGACAGTGCTGTAGGCTACATTACTAGCCAGGTCACCCGTGATTAAAAGCTTAGATTATTGGACGTCCATCCATGTCTGAGTATGTCGGGAGATGACGTGGAAACCGCCCACTAACCGCCCACTAGGGGCACCAGTGGGTGTTGAGAAAGTCAGAGCTTGTTGACATTACAGTATGTTAGAATGGGTGTCAGGATTATCCTTACATCCATAATAAGGGGGTGACATCATTCTCCTCTCACCAGGTATCATCCCACTGCATGTAAGAATGATATCATCCTCCCAGGAGAGTGGTCACATGGTGCACTGCATGCGGATTAATAATTAATGAACAGATTCCTCCATTTGAAGTGCTGAGGAGACAGCCATAGCCTATATTAGGGTTGAATATTGTCCTGGTATTTTACAAATGTTCCATCCTGAAAATAAATCACTTTTCTCCTGGGAAACCCGGTTTTTCCCACCAAAACCGGAAGTGTCATTCTAAAGCATATAAAACATATAAATATGTCAGGATTTGATTAGAGCTTTGATGGGCATGAAAATTCAAGCCTGATGCTACCTGAGCCTGATGAGCCATAAGTTAAAGACATTTTATGAGCCCTACATTAAAGACATTTTATGAGCCCTACATTAAACACATTTTATGAGCCCTACGTTAAAGACATTTTATGATCCCAAGGCCAAAAAAGCCCAAATGATTGTGCCGTTATCCAAAAAATAGCCTATGATACACAGTAGGCTATATGCTACCGCACATTCCTCGCAACAGGAAAACATAAAAGCCCACAGATGTAACTATGCTCTCTTGGTTAAATAAATGAAAGAAGCTCCAGTAGGCACATTTTGTGGACTGAATTATTTGGACTGGAATTACTCACCTTGTTCAAACCATGAAGCTGGGACAGAACATACGTTGCTGGTGCAGGACATGCGGCCTACAAAGTTCATATGCTAGCGAATTTTATAAACATTTTGAAATATAACAGGGCCTATTTTACATTTAGTAGGCTGACACATATACTGTCAGAATATGTCCCCTAATGTTGTGCATATTAGCCTCATCTCTCTATTGTTGCTTCATCCCTTCCAGCAGTCAGATGAAGTACATTTTGCTGCCCTTACACTCAACACTAACCAGGATTCACCTGACCAGGTGACATTTTTCCACTCCTCAATTGTCCAAAAATGTGATCATGTGCCCACTGGAGCCACTTCTTGTTTTGAGCAGAAACCAGTGTGGTCGTCTGCTGCAATAGCCCATCCATGACAAGGATCAACAAGTTGTGCATTCCAAGATGTCATTCTCACACATTTTACATTTTAGTCATTTAGCAGACACTCTTTTCCAGACTGACTTGCCATAGTGAGTGCAAACATTTTCATACTTTTTTCATATTGGTTCCCTGTGGGAATTGAACCCACAACCCTGCCATTGCAAGCACCATGCTCTACCAACTGAGCTACACAGGACACAAGGGACAACCCGCTATTGTACTGCGCTGTTATTTGTCTGTTTGTGGCCCGCCTGTTAGCTTGCACAATTCTTGCCATTCTCCTTCGACCCCTCATCAACAAGCTGTTTCCCTCCCACAGGACTGCAGCTGACTGAATGTTTTTTGTTTGTCGCACCGTTCTCGGTAAACCCTAGACACTGTCACGTGTGAAAAGCCCAGGAGGGCGGACGTTTTCTGAGGTACTGGATCCTGTGCGCCTGGCACCGACGATCATAGCACGCTCAAAGTCACTAAGGTCACGAGTTTTGAAAATTCGAACGTTCTATCGAGGCGTTCTAATGAATGCCTCGACACTTGCCTGTCTGCTTTACATAGCAAGCCACAGCCACGTGACTCGCTGTCTGTAGGAGCTATCCACTTTCGTGAAAGGGGAGATGTACCTAATAAACTGGCCTGGCAGTGTAGGTGCGTCCAAATAATGTCTCCTTTCTCCTGAAGTGGGAGGAAGGAGAGATTATTGTACAGTAGCCTATGGGGCCCAGACTGGTGTTGGAGAGGTAAACTCAGTTTAGCATGACTGCAAACATGGGCAGAAACATCAATTCTTTGACATACTATTGATTAATAACCTCTACAAGTCTAAGACTGGGGGGGGGGTCTACTAAGCTAACGTATGGAATTGTTTTAAAATACCATGGATCATTAAGCTATTTGATTTTTAATTTTAGGACCCTGTATGTATAAAAAAGACAATTGAAGTCGGAAGTTTACATACACTTAGGTTGGGGTCATTAAAATTCGTTTTTCAACCACTCCACACATTTCTTTTTAATGGTTTTGGCAAGTCGGTTAGGACATTTACTTAATGCATGACACAAGCAATTTTTCCAACACATGTTTACAGACAGATTATTTCATTTATAATTCAATTCTAGTGGGTCAGAAGTTTACATACACTAAGTTGACTGTGCCTTTAAACAGCTTGGAAAATTCCAGAAAAAGGATGCCATGGCTTTAGAAGCTTCTGATAGGCTAATTGACATAATTTGAGTCAATTGGAGGTGTACCTGTGGATGTATTTCAAGGCCTATCTTCAAACTCAGTGCCTCTTTGCTTGACATCATGGGAAAATCTAAAGAAATCATCCAAGACTAGAGAAAAAAAATTGTAGACCTCCACAAGTCTGGTTCATCCTTGGGAGCAATTTCCAAATGCCTGAAGGTACTACGTTCATGTCATACCCTGACCATAGAGAGCCTTTTTATTCTCTGTTTTGGTTAGGTCGGGGTGTGACTGGGGGGGTGTTCTAGTCTAGGTTATTTATTTCTATGTTGGCCTGGTATGGTTCCCAATCAGAGGCAGCTGTTTATCGGTGTCTCTGATTGGGGATCATATTTAGGCAGCCATTTCCCCACTGTGTTTTGTTGGGGTCTTGTTTCGAGTTAGTGCATGTTGCATCTCTGATGTTACGGTTTGTTGGTTGTTTCCTTTTTTTAGTTTTTGTATGTTTCACAAATAAAGATGTGAAACTCAGTGCACGCTGCGCCTTGGTCCATCTCGACACACAACTGTGACAGTTCATCTGTAAAAACAACAGTACGCATGTACAAACACCATGGGGACCACGCAGCCGTCATACCTCTCAGGAAGGAGACGCGTTCTGTCCCCTAGAGATGAACGTATTTTGGTGCGAAAAGTGCATATCAATCACAGAACAACCGCAAAGGACCTTGTGAAGTTGCTGGAGGAAACAGGTACAAAAGTATCTATATCCACAGTAAAACGAGTCCTATATCGACATAACCTGAAAGACCGCTCAGCAAGGAAGAAGCCACTGCTCCAAAACCGCCATAAAAAAGACAGACTACGGTTTGCAACTGCACATGGCGACAAAGACCGTACTTTTTGGAGAAATGTCCTCTGGTCTGATGAAACAAAAATATAACTGTTTTGCCATAATGACCATCGGAGGAAAAAGGGGGAGGCTTGCAAGACAAAGAACACCCTCCCAACCGTGAAGCACAGGGGTGGCAGCATCATGTTGTGGGGGTGCGTTGCTGCAGGAGGGACTGGTGCACTTTACAAAATAGATGGCATCATAAGGAAGGGAAATTATGTGGAAGTATTGAAGCAACATCTTAAGACATCAGTCAGGAAGTTGAAGCTTGGTCGCAAATGGGTCTTCCAAATGGACAATGACCCCAAGCATACTTCCAAAGTTGTGGCAAAATGACCTAACGACAACAAAGTCAAGGTATTGGAGTGGCCATCACAAAGCCCTGACCTCAATCCTATAGAAAATTTGGGGGAAGAACTGAAAAAGCGTGTGCGAGCAAGGAGACCTACAAACCTGACTCAGTTACACCAGCTCTGTCAGGAGGAATGGGCCAAAATTCACACAATTTATTGTGGGAAGCTTGTGAAAGGCTACCCAAAACGTTTGACCCAAGTTAAACAATTTAAAGGCAACTACTAATTGAGTGTATGTAAACTTTTGACCCACTGGGAATGTGATGAAAGAAATAAAAGCTGAAATAAATCATTCTCTCTACTATTATTCTGACATTTGACATTCTTAAAATCAACAAATTGAGGCTGTTCTGGGGGCAAAAAGGGGGGGCGGGGGGTGAAACTAAATATTAGGGAGGTTTTCTTAATATTATGTACTCTCAGTAATACTCACCCTATCCAGTTCCTGTTATCGGGTTGTTGAATTTTGCATCCCTCAACCACCCCTGCCTCCTCCCTTCTCTGACCTTCTTTACCGTGTTTTTCCAGGATCCATAAGGGGGATTAACTCTACACTGAGAAGCAGAGACCACCAGGACTCCCACCCCAACACTCAGTCTTCATCTCCCCCTCCCGATCCTGCAACGACCAAGCAACAAACATCCCAAACCATCAAGCTCCTTCAACCATCCTGAAGCATCAAGCTGCCTCAACCATCCTGAACCGTCACGCTTCTTCAATCATCCAGTCTGCCTCTCTATCCTGCACCACCACCTCTGATGACGCCTATCAAGACTCTTCCATTCTACAACCACCTAACTGTCATCCATTCATACCTTGTAACCTTCCCCGCATTAAACTATCTCAAATGTATTATGTTGAAGGTCTAGTCTATACCTAGTGAAGTAGTAGTAGTAGTAGGCATGTGTGTGTGTCTTTATATACACTACCGTTCAAAAGTTTGGGGTCACTTAGAAATGTCCTCGTTTTTGAAAGAAAAGCATGTTTTTTGTCTATTAAAATAACATCAAATTGATCAGAAATACAGTGTAGACATTGTTATATTGTAAATGACTATTGTAGCTGGAAACGGCTGATTTGTTATGTAATATCTACATAGGCGTACAGAGGCACATTATCAGCAACCATCACGCCTGTGTTCCAATGGCACGTTGTGTTAGCTAATCCAAGTTTATCATTTTAAAAGGCTAATTGATCATAAAAAAATGTTGCAATTATGTAGCACAGCTGAAAACTGTTCTAATTAAAGAAGCAATAAAACATGCCTTCTTTAGACTAGTTGAGTATCTGGAGCATCAGCATTTCTGGGTTCGATTACAGGCTCATAATGGCAAGAAACAAATAACTTCCTTCTGAAACTCATCAGTCTATTCTTGTTCTGAGAAATTAAGTCTATTCCATGCGAGAAATTGCCAAGAAACTGAAGATCTCGTAAACGCTGTGTACTACTTCCTTCACAGAACAGCGGAAACTGGCTCTAACCAGAGTAGAAAGATGAGTGGGAGGCCCCGGTGCACAACCGAGCAAGAGGACAAGTACATTAGAGTGTCTAGTTTGAGAAACAGACGCCTCACAAGTCCTCAACTGGCAGCTTCATTAAATAGTACCCGCAAAACACTAGTCTCAACGTCAACAGTGAAGCGGCGACTCCGGGATGCTGGCCTTCTAGGCAGAGCTCCTCTGTCCAGTGTCTGTGTTCTTTTGCCCATCTTAATCTTTTATTGGCCAGTTTGAGATATGGCTTTTTCTTTGCAACTCTGCCTAGAAGGCCAGCATCCCGGAGTCGCCTCTTCACTGTTGACGTTGAGACTGGTGTTTTGCGGGCACTATTTAATGAAGCTGGGGACTTCTGAGGCGTATGTTTCTCAAACTAGACACTCTAATGTACTTGTCCTCTTGCTCAGTTAATAGTAGTAGGCATAGTAATAGTAGTCAAAATCACATTTTATTTGTCACATGCTTCGTAAACAACAGGTGTAGACTGACAGTGAAATGTTTACTTACTGGCCCTTCTCAACAATTCAGAGAGAAAAAAAATGTAAATAGAAGAGAAAATAGTAGTAGTAGTGCTAAAAGTCTTTACTTCCTGTGCATAGCTTGGAGATGAAGTGGCTGGTGTGCAAGACTACTCTAGCAAGGGCTTTACAACTTTCCAATATTCTAACTAGTGCTCTGACCTGAATGAATGAATAAGAAGTTCAAACACATAACAGTAACAGTTGTTTATTACATTGGAGGGTTCAGGGAAGGCACTTTAATTATGGCATGGCTGAGATAAACACTGCTGTCTGACTCAGAGGAAGTAGCAGACAAGGAAAACAGCTCTCATACAAAAGCAATTTTACCAAAACATCTCCTGGAACTAAACAACTTAAAGCACGGAGGCTTAAAAGTCCTGTATTTAATTGCAATGCATTTGTTCCCGATTACAATCCCGTAAGACTTGTTGGATATTGGTTTAAATTTACATTTCAAAAGAACATGACACCCTGTTTAGCCTAATCTTTCCTCTGAAGTATGAATACATAATGTACTCGAGCACAATGCAATACATGTAAGCCTATACATACTATATGTCCTAAAATACTAGGCTAAATTACTGATAATTTGGGGCATTCCTGCATGTGGGCATTCCTGCATCTGCAGGAACCCCTCTTTATACCTTCATTGGTCAATTTTTAAGGTAGTACTCCGGTGCACATGTGGGAGGCAGGGGCGCTCATGGACAGTATGTGGCGGCAATGCACCATAACGTTGGACGCCAACCACTGATAAACCCAACAGAAAAGGAAGGACACTGTGCACTAGCTATCTACGACTTCGGTACACAGCAAGCAGGAGTGACACCGGTAGCTAGCTTGCTAGGACACCGGTAGACAGCGTCCTTCACCCCTGCCTGTCGGGCACTGCTTTCCCGCAGTTCTGTTAACGATGGCGAGGGAAGGTGGGAGCGATGGACTCTGTGTGCTAGCTAGCTAGGTAGGACTCCGGTAAACAGCAGGCAGGAGGTGGGGGTGACACCAGTAGCTAGCTAGCTAGGACACCGGTAGACAGTGGTAATTTCAGATTATTTTTTTGCTTTATAGTATGTGACATTTCTACCGAAATGTATAGTATGTGACAATTGCTACCGAAATTAACCGATAACGCTAAACAACTAAAATTTTCGAAAATTGAGTATGGTTTAAATGCCTGGATGTTACTCATTTTGGTCTCTTCATCTAGTAGAATTCAATGCACACTTTCCACAATACATTGGAAGAGGTGGGCCGTAGCTCTCTTCAAGGAACCTAACAACAAAACTAGGCTACTTAATTGGGAAGATGCCGAATAGCGAAGCTTCTGCGGTGGTGTTCAAATGAAGGCTAAGTAGTTTTTGTTCTCTTTAAAATGATCACGAGTATTGCATCGAAGGCTACATCTTTGAACTTCCAAAGTGGATTTCTGTTTTCTTATTGAAAAGTGTTTATTGTTCTCTTTGCCTTTGTCAGAACTTTTAAACTAAATACTGAACCATCTTTTGATTTCTAAATGTGTCGGCACCAAGGACTCGGGATGTGTCTGCGTTTTCTGTGCACTTGCCTTTTGATTTGAATATTTGAAAAGTTGTAATGTGTGAACTAGGCTAGTTGATTTAATGTATATATGTTACAGCACTTTGGTTTCACTAATAAATACAGTATGTATACAGTATCTCCGCATGTGTGGTTCCCACCATGAAGCATGGAGGAGGAGGTGTGATGATGTGGGTGTGCTTTGCTTGTGACACTGTCTGTGATTTATTTAGAATTCAAGGCACACTTAACCAGCATGGCTAACACAGCATTCTGCAGCGATATGCCATCCCATCTGGTTTGCGCTTAGTGGGACTATCATTTGTTTTTCAACAGGACAATGACCCAAAACACACCTCCAGGCTGTGTAAGGGCTATTTGACCAAGAAAGAGAGTGATGGAGTGCTGCATCAGATGACCTGGCCTCCACAATTACCTGATCTCAACTCATTTGAGATGGTTTGGGATGAGTTGGACCACAGAGTGAAGGAAAAGCAGCCAACAAGTGCTCAGCATATGTGGGAACTCCTTCAAGACTGTTGGAAAAGCATTCCAGGTGATGCTAGTTGAGAGAATGCCAAGAGTGTGCAAAGCTGTCATCAAGGCAAATGATTCCATATGTGTTATTTCATAGTTTTGATGTCTTCACTATTATTCTACAATGTAGAAAATAGTCAAAATAAAGACAAACCTTTGAATTAGTAGCTGTGTCCAAACTTTTGGCTGGTACTGTATATATTTTTTTAAGAATGGACACGGTTGGCACTATTTCATAATGATCTATATTGAGCATTTGGCTGACCAGTGGCCGGCCCGGTTTTCTGACTGGCAGAGCTGAGGTGGTGCAAATTCACATTCAAACTCAAACACGCATCATCAAAAAGAGTGAGACTCGCTCTGACTGTCAGTCACTCAGTCAAAACAGAAAAACGGAAAGGTGGTGCCGAAAAAGTGATAGACCAAAAAAGGGCTCTTGAGGCCGTCGATGTTAAATGTGTGAAGTTAACTGACTTATTTACTAAAAGTTCTGGTTCTGCTGGTCCAAGAAACAGATCAGCTGCTGTGGTGCCATTGATGTAGGAAGAAAACAAAGACACATTCACACACATTGACACAGATCATGCAATCTGCTGCTGCCAGCTAGGCCAAATATTTTCACTGTATATTGTATGAAATATATTTTATACCTACTATAGTAGGCTAATTAGGGAAGAGTGATTCGGGGGAACATTAGGCTACTTGCAATATAGCCTAACAAGTCAATAGATTGGCTATAATAACACATAGGTAAAGCAATAGCCATCAACTAGACATTTATACTGTGCTTTTTACTCAACTTTTACTCACATCTGTGATTATTCTTGTTCTTCTCTGTTGTCACTGTCTGTCACTCCTATTACATACAGAGCCAACATATTAAGGAACTGACATTACAGGTGTCTCGCTGTGTACCTCCACTGCACTCACCTCAGCTGTCTCTGCTAAGCCTAGCATCCTTTCCCACAGCACTAATACCAGAAGACCAGGGCACCACACTGCTTGAGACAGAGAGAGACATACTGCACAACAGGGAGGCAACAGAGGCACAGGTACTTCTACACCTGCATTGCTTCTACACCTGCATTGCTTCTACACCTGCATTGCTTGCTGTTTGGGGTTTTAGGCTGGGTTTCTGTACAGCACTTCGTGACATCAGCTGATGTAAGAAGGGCTTTATAAATATAATTGATGGATTGATTGATTGATTGATTGAGGTATAGTGGTGATTTGTATCTCCAGTGGTGCTTTTACATGTTGTATTTGTCTAAAACATAAGCTGGTTAAAAAAGGAGGACTATGTTTCACAGGT